>NC_050328.1:0-15790 GCF_049639745.1 Rhodnius prolixus | reverse complement strand
CTGTTTTTTCTGGAATTATTTGTGTTGTTTGTTTTTTTAGTAATTCCGGGTTTTTTCGTTGTCGCTAAATGGCTTAGAGGGTATTTTAAGGTACCGAGAGCTTCTTTTTGGGACTGAAAAGAAAGATTCTTCCATTGAAATTTATTATTTTTGTAATTACGGGCGAATTTGATTTCTTATAGTACCGAGATTGTAAATAATGTAATATAAAATGTAGAAAATTAATTTTGAATTTTTGTTTTTTTAGAGCATTTTATGATGACTTTTAGTCATATTTATCAATTAATTTTGGTATGCTCTATGGGGATTACTTAAGTTTTCTTATTTAATCTTTATATTTATATGATTTTATATAAATGTAATCTATATCAGATATAGAANCCCCCCCCCCCCAATCCTATCCGGGTATGATACTATTTAGGGAGACATGGTAGAACACAGTATATGGAAGTAGGGAGAGAGGAGAGTCTATGGAGAGAGGAGCGCTAGTGGTATGTAAATATTTCCTGAATAGGGGACACTCATGAATATATAATTCCTGGGATATACGTATTGCACGGGCAAAGCCTAGATATAGTTTCTACTTCAAGTAGAAACAAGAGGATATAACATTCAATTTAATCGTCATAGATTTTGTGGTTGGAAATTAATGTTCTACGAGATAGGAATAATCTTATTTATAGATACAGTTTAACCATGTAAAATATTTAATAGTTAGTTACAATTTAATATCCCATCTATATATGTTACAGTAAAAGTGACGCCGCCCGAGAGGGGGACGCCACGCCCCGCGTGGGGAGGCCGAGAGGGGGGAGGAATATTGATAATGTGCCAGTATTGTATATTATGGGTTTCAGGAGTTTGATTCTAACTCATCAAATTTGCTTTAAAGTAATTTTAACATGTAAATTTTTGTGTGATACGCATGAATTCTAAAAGGGGATATTAAATGTTCGCAGTTTTTTGTTTTGATTTTTAGGAAATTCTAGAATTAGTTAATTTTATGAGCTTTGACTCAGAATTGTGCCAGCAGTCGCGGTTATACAATTGAAGCAAGTAAATTTTTTCGATCTGTATTTGATGTTTTTGTTTTTATGTAATTTTTAGATTTTTAGGTGGAATTATTATTTGATGTAATATAATTAATTGTGATTGAAATACGAAAGTTCAATATAAGACTAGGATTAGATACCCTATTATTATGAATTGTAAAATTAGTGATCTTAGTATTAATAGTTTAGATCTTTAAATTAAAAGAATTTGGCGGTAATTTAGTCTTTTCAGAGGAACCTGCCCTGTAATTGATAATCCACGATAAATTTTACTTTATCTTTGTTTGTATACCTCTGTCATTGAATGTTTTATTAGGATATTTTCTTTAATTTTTATGAATTTAATGTCAGGTCAAGGTGCAGCTGTGATAAAGAAGAGGTGGGTTACATTGAATTTATTTATGGAGATAAATATGTAAATTTTATTGAAATAGGATTTGAAAGTAAGTTTTATTAGAATATAGAATTGATTTTAGCTCTAAATTATGTACACATCGCCCGTCACTCTCATTTAATTAAAGGTGAGATAAGTCGTAACAAAGTAGGTTTATCGGAAGATGGGCCTAGAAAGATTTTATCAAGGTTTAGTCTATAGTAGGCATTATTATTTACATTAATAATTTGGTTGTGCGATTCAACATATCTTGAAGTTTTATGATTATTATTCTTTCTTTTATAAAAATTTTATTAGAAATAACTTATTTTGTAGTATTTTTTAATGAAATAATGATTTTAATTATAATGTATGAGTACTGTGAGGGAAATTTAATAAAATTAATTAGAAGTAATTTTAATTTAGTGTACCTTTTGTATCAGGGTTAATTAAATTATTATATTTATATATATATCCCGAAATTAGAAGAGATAAAGTTAAATGTTAGTTTACGTTTTATAGTAATTTATAATTTAACTTTAGTAATGATATGTTATTCGTTTTTAAATATCTGGTTTTCAAAGAATTAAATTTAATTTAGACTTTATTTATTTGTGTTTGATAATTATATTTTATTTCAATTTTTAAAGTTAATATTATCAGGGATAAGCTTGATATTAATTCTATAATTATGGTTATATTAGTAATTTTGTGGGCTTGAAGTCAGCCATCATGGATTTCGTTATAGAATAATTATTACTATGATTTATTTTTTTAGGTTTAGAATTTTATTTGGATAGTGAATTTAATGATTTTGTTCATGGAATAATGATTAAATTAGTATTTATTATAATTAAATTATAGGAACTCGGCAATTTTATTGCTCACCTGTTTAACAAAAACATGTCCTTTTAGGATATTTATATAAGGTCTGGCCTGCCCAATGAGGGGTTGAATGGCTGCGGTATTCTAACCGTGCTAAGGTAGCATAATCATTTGTCTTTTAATTGAGGGCTTGTATGAAAGGTTGGATGAAGTAATAACTTTCTTTAATTTAATTTATGAATTTAATTTTTAGGTTAAAAAGCTAAAATGTTTTTATAGGACGAGAAGACCCTATAGATCTTTACAGTTTGTTAGGTATAATGATTTGGTGAATTATTTATTATTATTCAATGATTTTGTTTGATTGGGGTGATTGTGGAATTCTTTTAACTTCCATTATTCTTTTTCAAGGGTTATTGTTTTTTTGATCCATTAGTAATGATTAGAAGATTAAGTTACCTTAGGGATAACAGCGTAATTTCTTCGGAGAGTTCATATTGATGAGGAAGTTTGCGACCTCGATGTTGGATTAAAATTAGTGTTAGGTGTAGCAGCTTAATAACTAGGTCTGTTCGACCTTTAAAGTTTTACATGATCTGAGTTCAGACCGGCGTAAGCCAGGTCAGTTTCTATCCATAATTTTATAATGTATTTTAGTACGAAAGGACCAAATTCATGGAATAATTTTTTGTTATTGATTGATATTGCTATTTTGGCAGATTAGTGCAGTAGATTTAGAATTTATTTATGTAGATTGTTCTACAAGTAGTAATTTTTATGATTTCTTATTTATTAATTTTGGTTTGTGTTTTAGTGTCGGTTGCTTTTACAACCTTATTGGAGCGCAGGGTTTTAGGGTATATCCAGCTTCGTAAGGGTCCCAATAGGGTGGGCTATATAGGGATCATACAACCTTTTTCTGATGGGATTAAGTTATTTTTTAAAGAACAAACCTATCCTTATTTTTCTAATTTTTTAATTTATTATTTTACTCCTGTTTTTATATTGTTTTTGTCTTTTGTCATATGGGTTCTTTTTCCTTTTTTAGTTAATGTTTATGAATTTAGTTTTGGTGTTTTATTTTTTTTGTGTTGTACTGGGATGGGGGTTTATGGAGTGCTGTTGTCAGGTTGAAGATCTAATTCTAATTATGCTCTTTTAGGCGGCCTTCGTTCAGTCGCTCAGACTATCTCTTATGAGGTAAGAATGGCTTTGATTATAATTTGTTTGATTGTTTTTATTTATAGTTTTAATTTTATTGATTTTATAAAGTACCAGCATTATGCTTGATTTATTTTTTTTTCATTTCCTTTATTTTTTTGTTGGTTTTCTTCTTGTTTAGCGGAAACTAATCGTTCTCCTTTTGATTTTGCTGAGGGGGAGTCTGAGTTGGTTTCTGGATTTAATGTTGAGTATAGAAGAGGTGGATTTGCTTTTATTTTTTTGTCAGAGTATATGAATATTATTTTTATAAGACTTTTGAGTTGTATTATTTTTTTGGGATGTGATTTGGGATCTATTATATTTTTTATTAGGATTACTTTTGTTGTTTTTATATTTATTTGGGTTCGGGGGACTTTGCCTCGGTATCGTTATGACAAGTTAATGTATTTAACTTGGAAGTTATTCTTACCTCTTTCTTTAAATTACTTGATGTTTTTTTTAGGTTTTATTTTATTCATGTTTATAAACTCTGCTTACTAACACACTTTTAAGTGAATTAATAATAAGATTATCATGTGTACAGGGAGGATACTTGCACACTTTTAGGTGAATTAATAAAGTTAATAAAGGGTTTAACCTTTTTCTTATATTTTCAAAATATACGCTTGGAATAAGCTAATTAACTACTTTAGATAATTTTATCTCAGGTTTTTAGAAATATGGGATTGATTAAGAAGTATATAAAGTATATGACTGTGAGGGTCTGTCCTGTTAGAATGTAGGGCTCTTCGGCAGGGCGGGCTCCAATTCAGGTTAATAATAATAAAATTGCTGCTAAAGATCAGAATAAGATTTGATTTACGGGATAAAACTTTAATCCTTGAAATTTGCATAAGTTTGTTCATGGAAGAATTACAATGATTAGAATTGAGGAGACTATTGCAGTAACTCCTCCTAATTTGTTAGGGATTGACCGTAAAATAGCGTAGGCGAATAAGAAGTATCATTCTGGTTGAATATGTACGGGAGTTACGAGTGGGTTTGCTGGGATAAAGTTTTCTGGATCTCCTAGGATTCGTGGTTCTCAGAGATTTAATAAAATAAAAAGTATTATAGTGATAATTACTCCTATCAAATCCTTAATTGAAAAGTATGGATGGAAGGGAATTTTATCTAGATTTCTTTTTAACCCTAAGGGGTTTCTGGAGCCTGTTTGGTGTAAAAATAATAGGTGGATTATGGTTAATGCAGCGATAATAAAGGGGAGGAGGAAGTGAAGAGCAAAGAATCGGGTTAATGTTGCGTTATCGACTGAGAAACCCCCTCATAGTCATTTAACTAATTCATTTCCTAGATATGGGACGGCTGAGAGTAAATTAGTAATAACTGTTGCTCCTCATAAGGACATTTGTCCTCATGGTAATACATAACCAAGAAATGCAGTTCCTATAATTAGGAAAAGTATTACAACTCCTACTATTCAAGTTATTATAAGTTTATATGATCCATAATAAATTCCTCGGCCGATATGTAAGTAGAGGCAAATAAAGAATAATGAAGCTCCATTTGCATGGAGGCTACGGAGTAGCCATCCATTATTTACGTCTCGACAAATATGGACTACTCTTTTGAAAGCAAGTTCAATATCTCCTGTATAATGTATGGCTAGGAATACCCCTGTAATAATTTGAATTATGAGGCATATTCTTAATAATGATCCAAAGTTTCATCAAAGGGAAATTCTAGACGGGGCAGGTAAGTCAATAAGTGAATTATTTATAATTTTAATTAGTGGGTGAATTTTTCGTAGGGGCTTGTTCATTAGTTTTTTGTCCGTAATGGGCCATCATGCACGTTTACAACATAAGAGACAGTAATTATACTGATGAACAGGTATCTTACGAGTATAATAGTAATTCATATATTATGTATGCTAAATAGTTTTAATAAGGATATTATCTGTTCATTTCTTATTATATCCTTCTTCATTGTGGATCATATTCTTTTTGTTTTTAATTGATCCACAATGAAGAGGAGGATGATGGAGGATATGAGGGCCATGGCGGTGATTGATCTTATTGAGACTGATGTTTGAAATTTTTCGTTTGATGCTACTCTTGTTATGTAAATGAATAGTACTAGTATTCCTCTTAGTATAGAGATTAGTAAGATGTAGGAGAATCAGAATATATTAATAATTAATCCGGTAATTATTGATACTAGGATTGTTTGAATAATTAAAGTTAGTCCTATTCTTAAAGGGTGTTTTGTTGTTCTGAATATTATTCTTGTAATTATTGAGGTTATTATTAGTATTTCAGTAAGTAGTTTATTAAAAATGTTAATTTTGGGGATTAATGATAAGTGTATTGCTTCTTTCTGAAGTTTTAAAGATTATTTCTATCTATGATTTACAAGATCATTATTTTTATTTAAACTATTAAAACTAGTGTATTTGATGTATTATTTAGGTCTTTTATTTATGGTTTTTTCTGGTTTGTTTATTTTTTGTTCTATGCGTAGGCATCTTTTATTAACTTTGTTAAGTTTAGAGTTTTTGGTTTTGTCTTTGTATTTTTTGTTTTTCTTGTTTTTAACTTTTTTTGGGCTATCTTATTATTTTCTTTTGGTTTTTTTGACTTTTTCTGTATGTGAGGGTGCTGTTGGTTTAGGTATTTTGGTTACTATTATTCGTTGTCATGGTAACGATGGGATTAGAAGACTTTCAATTTTAGGATGGTAAGAATGTTATTCTTCTTGTTCTTTTTGATCCCTATTTGTTTATTAGGTATATGGTGGCATGTTTGTGTTTATTTGATTTTGGGCCTGTTTTTTTATTTTAATGTTTTTTGATTTCTTCCTTATATTGGAATGTTAAGATATTCTTTTGGTGGGGATATTTTGTCTATGTGTATAGTATTTTTAAGTTTTTGGATTGTTTTTTTAATAATTGTTGCTAGATATGTTATTTATATTAAGGGAAATCATGATGTTGAATTTCTTTTGGTTAATGTTTTGCTTTTGATGTGCTTAGTTTTTTGTTTCGTGACTTCTAATTTATTTTTGTTTTATGTATTTTTTGAGTCTTCTTTGGTTTGTACTTTATTTTTGATTTTTGGTTGGGGTTATCAGCCTGAGCGTTTAATGGCGGGATTTTATTTATTGTTTTATACAATGTTTGCTTCTTTGCCTCTGCTTTTGAGAATTTTTTATATTCAGAGGGTTTCTTTTGGATTATTTTATTTTTTGATTTCTTTGGATTTTAATTTCTTTCTTTATTTGTCTTTGATTTTTGCTTTTTTAATTAAGATGCCTATAGTTTTTGTCCATTTTTGACTTCCGAGGGCTCATGTTGAGGCCCCTATTTCAGGTTCTATAATTTTGGCGGGGGTGTTACTTAAGTTAGGGGGCTATGGCCTTATACGTGTCTTGTTTTTTATGTATGATTATTCTGTTAATTATAATTATTTTTGGATTGGCCTGAGTCTTTATGGGTCTTTTATGGTTGGTTGTTTATGTATGTGCCAGGTTGATATTAAGTCTTTAATTGCTTATTCTTCAGTGGCTCATATAGGTTTGGTTTTGTGTGGTATTTTTTCTATAAATATTTGGGGCTTATGTGGATCCTTAATCTTAATAATTGGCCATGGTCTTTGTTCTTCTGGTTTGTTTTGTTTGGCTAATATTATTTATGAGCGTGTTGGTAGACGTAGATTTATTGTTAATAAGGGTTTGATTGTTTTTATGCCTTCTTTATCTTTATTTTGGTTTATTTTAAGAGTTAATAATATGGCTTCCCCTATTTCTTTAAATTTGTTAGGTGAGATTATATTGATTAATAGATTAATGGGTTGGAATTCTTTAAGTTTTATTTTTTTAGGTCTTTCATCTTTTTTGAGATGTTGTTATAGAATTTATTTATATTCTTATGTTCAACATGGCTCTTTTTATTCTGCTAGAATGTCTTTTGGGCCTAATTCTTTGCGTGAGTATGTTTTAATTATATTTCATTTATTGCCTTTAAATTTATTGATTATTAAGTGTGATATTTTTGTTTTGTGAATTTAGGTTTGGGTAGTTTAATTGAGAATAGTAATTTGTGGAATTGTAGGTGTTATTTATAAACCCCAAATCTTGTTAAATAAAGTTTCTGTTTATTTTTTAGGAAGATTGTTTTTATTTATAATAAGAATTTTATTATTTTTTTTGGGTTGTTTTTTTTTAATTAATGATTATGTTTTGTTTTTGGACTGGGAGTTTTTATCTTTTGTAAGATGTAATATAACTATAACTTTCTTGTTTGATTGAATATCTTTAGTTTTTGTTAGTTGTGTTTTTTTAATTTCTTCTATGGTTATTTATTATAGTGAAAGTTATATAATTTCTGATAAAAGAAGGGTTCGTTTTTATTTTTTGGTTTTTCTATTTGTTATATCAATGATGATAATAGTTGTTAGTCCTAACTTGATTAGAATTTTGATTGGCTGGGATGGTCTTGGGCTTGTTTCTTATTGTTTAGTTATTTATTTTCAGAACTTTAAGTCTTATTCTGCTGGGATGTTGACTATTTTGGCTAATCGGGTTGGGGATGTCGCTATTTTGTTGTCTATTTCTTGGATATTAAATTATGGTAGATGGCATTATATTTATTATGTGGGTATGTGGGATTATTGGGGCATTTATTTAGTTTCTTTAGTCGTTTTGGCGGGTTTTACTAAAAGAGCTCAGATTCCTTTTTCTTCTTGATTGCCTGCCGCTATGGCGGCTCCTACTCCTGTTTCTTCTTTAGTTCATTCTTCGACTTTAGTTACTGCGGGTGTTTATTTGTTAATTCGGTTTTCTGATTTATTACTTAATGTGAATTGTTTATTTGTTTTAGGTTTGTCTTTAATAACTATAACTATGGCAGGGCTTAGAGCTAATGTTGAATATGATTTGAAGAAGGTTATTGCTTTGTCTACTTTAAGACAGCTTGGTTTAATAATGTCTATTTTGTTTCTGGGGTTTCCTATTTTAGCATTTTTGCATTTATTGACTCATGCTTTTTTTAAAGCTCTTTTATTTATATGTGCTGGGGTTATGATTCACTGTATAAGTGATTCTCAGGACATGCGTTATATAGGGGGTATTATTAATAATCTTCCTTTTACTTGTGCTTGTTTCTGTATTTCTAATTTATCTCTTTGTGGGTTTCCTTTTATGGCGGGATTTTATTCTAAGGACATTATTATTGAGATAATAACGAGTTCTATGGGTAATTTTTTTATTTATTTATTCTTTTTTATTTCTGTTGGTACTACGGTTTCTTATACTTTTCGTTCTGTGAATTTTTGTTTGTTTAGAGGGTTAAATATGTATTCTTGTCAGGTTTACTCTGAGGACAGGATTATAATGAAGTCGATGGTTGTTCTTTCTTTGTTAGCTATTTTTAGTGGGAGTATGTTATGTTGATTGGTATTTTCCGTTCCTTGTTTAGTTTTTTTTCCATTTCATATAAAGATTATGCCTTTGATTTTTATTTTATTAGGTGCTTGAATTGGCTTTAAACTCTCTAGTCGAGGTAAGTTGATGTTGGGGTTAATTTTTGGTTTTTTTATAAGATCTATATGATTTTTGACTTTTTTAAGAACTAGGATGGTTTACGGTAATTTCTTATATTTGTCTAATAATTATATTAGGATAATGGATTATGGTTGGGGAGAGTTTTTAATTTCTAAGTCTCCGTTAATAGTAAGTTCTTTATTTAGTCGGGTTGCTAGTTTTTATCAGTATAATAATGTTAAGATTTTTATATTAATTTATTTATTAATGATTGTGTTTTTTATTATTTAAGGTTCAAGTAGCTTAATTTTAAAGCAGGGCATTGAAGATGCCTATATAAGATTTTTTCTTCTTGAATAATTATTCGTAGAAAGTGTCTTTCTTTTTTTCATTGAAAATGAAATGTTTTTAATAAACTATATGAATATAAGAGAAAAACGGAGTCTAACCGCTTTAAAAGATAGTTAGCAGCTTCTTTTAGTACCTCATTCTCTTTTAATTGGATTTTTGAATCATTTATTTCATTAACAATGAAATGCCTCTTTTTGGCTTCAATTAATAAAATAAGTAAGGAGAATTGTTCTCTTTATTTTAGGTCGAAACTAAATGTATTTATTACTTCATTACTTGAGAAAGACTTAAATAGTACTTTTTAATTGCAAATTAAATGTTATTTTTAACTACATTCCCGTTTTTTCTATTAGTTTGTTCATTCTAGTACTCCATTATTTCATTCGTGGTAGAGTCCTCTAATTAAGATGGCGATGAATATTGATATTGTAATAGATCAATGAATAAGTCTTCCTGTTTTTGTAACCAGGATGATTGGCAGAATAATTACGATTTCAATATCAAAGATTAGGAATAGGACTGCAATTAGGAAGAATTGGATTGAGAAGGGCATGCGCGATGATCTTTTGGGGTCGAATCCGCACTCGAACGGGGATATTTTTTCTCGGTCTAGAGTTGATTTCTTTGAAATTGTTGTGCATGTTAATATTAGAATTATTGAAATTGAGATTGCTATTATTGTTGATATTAGGATTTTTATAATTACCTTTTTTAAATTATAAACCTTTTAATTGGAAGTTAAATATACTTTTTGTACTAAAAAGGTTAACTACCTCATCAGTAGATTGAAATATATAAGAATAATCATACTACGTCTACGAAATGTCAGTATCAGGCTGCGGCCTCAAACCCAAAATGGTGCTTTCTTCTGAAATGGCATCAAATATGTCGTATAAGACATACGAGTAGGAATGTTGTTCCGATAATAACGTGGATTCCGTGGAATCCTGTTGCTATAAAAAAGCATGATCCGTACACTGAGTCACTGATAGTAAATCTGGACTCGTAATATTCGAATCCTTGGAGTAAAGTGAAGTAGATTCCTAAGATGACTGTAATAAAGAGTGCTTGTGTTGTTTGGGAATGGTTTCTTTCTATTATTCTGTGATGAGCTCATGTTACTGTAATTCCTGAGCATAGAAGAATTATTGTGTTAAGAAGGGGGATTTGTATAGGGTCAAATGTTAAAATTCCTTTTGGGGGTCATATTATTCCAATTTCGATTGTTGGCGATAAGCTTCTGTGGAAGAATCCTCAGAAGAATGAGATGAAAAAGAATACTTCTGAAATAATAAATAAAATCATTCCTAATTTAAGTCCGTTGGTTACGGCAATTGTATGTTTTCCTTGGTATGTTCCCTCTCGGGTGATATCTCGTCATCATTGAATTATTGTTATTACTAAGATTAGGATGCCTAAAAGGTATAAGGATATATCATTTTTATGGAATCATCTGATTATTCCTGATGTTAGGGTTATTGCTCCGATTGATCCAGTGAGTGGTCATGGTCTATAATCTACTAAGTGGTATGGGTGATTATTTGCTCTCATAAGCTACTTCTCTAGTGTAGAGTGTTCTTAATATGGAAAATACATATGCTTGAATAACTGAAACGGCTGTTTCAAATAACATTAATATTAATTGTGCAGAGAAAATGATTGGAATTATTTGTGTTGTGGTACTTAACATATTGTTTCCTAGTAAAGATATGATTAAATGTCCTGCAATTATGTTTGCCATTAATCGAATAGCCAGGGAGCCTGGTCGAACAATATTTCTGATTGTTTCAATGCATGCTATAAATGGCGTTAGGATAGTGGGGGTCCCTTCTGGGATAAGGTGAGCTAATATGTGTTGAGTTTGGTTAATTCAGCCAAAAATTATTAATGATAGTCATAATGGGAGGGCGAGTGTGAGCGTGTAAGTTAAATGGCTTGATCTTGTGAATATGTAAGGTAATAGTCCTAACGAGTTGTTTAATAGAATGAATGTGAATAGGGAAATAAAAATTAAAGTAAAGCCTGCGTTATGGGGTCCAATTAAGACTTGGAATTCTTGGTGGAGTTTGATGTGGATGTTTTTGAAAATTATATTGTATCGTGATGGAGTAATTCAGAATGTAATAGGAATTAGTCTTATTCCAATAATTGTTCTGATTCAGTTAAAAGATATATTGATTGATGTTGCGGGATCAAATGTTGAGAATAGATTTGTTATCATTTTCAGTTTACCTCAGGCATTGTACTTTTGATATTTGTTTTTGTCGAAGTTGGGCTATAGTAGTTTTGGAAGTGAAGAATTATAAAAATAATAATGAAGGATAAGGTGAATGTAAAAAATATAGTAGTTCATCATAATGGGGCTATTTGTGGCATATAAGAAGTATTAAATATAATATTTTTAGTCTGACAGGCTAATGTTTTAGTTTAAACTAACTTCTTCATTAAGGGTAATTGTTAAATACCATGTTTTGGTTTAAGAGACCATTACTTACGTTTCAGTCACTTAATGAATTAATTAAGTCTTTAGTCAATTTATGAATTGATTTATATTAACTCTTTCAATAACAATGGGCATGAATCTATGGTTTGCGCCGCAAATTTCTGAGCATTGTCCGAATATAAGGCCTGGACGATTAATTGAGAATCTTCCTTGGTTTAGTCGTCCGGGGGCTCCGTCAATTTTAATTCCTAAGTTTGGAATTGTTCATGAATGAAGTACGTCAGCGGCAGTGACTAGGATTCGTACTTGTGTATTTATTGGTAGAACAATTCGATTGTCTACATCTAGAAGTCGGAAGTCTGATATTTCTAGTTCGTTAGTTGGTTTTATATATGAGTCGAATTCGATATTTATAAAGTCTGAGTATTCATATCTTCAATATCATTGGTGTCCAATGGATTTAATTGTAATGAGTGGATTATTGATTTCGTCTATTAGGTATAGAATTCGTAGTCTTGGTAATGCAATAAATACAAGTGTAATGGCTGGGAGGATCGTTCATACAAGTTCGATTGTTTGTCCTTCTAGTAAATATCGATTAATTAATTTGTTTGTTAGTAAGGAGGATATTATGTATCCTACAAGGATAGTAATTATAATTAGAATTATTAATGTGTGGTCATGGAAAAAGATTAATTGTTCTATTAGTGGGGAGTTGGCGTCTTGGGTGCCCAAGTTTGATCAGGTTGCAATTCTTAATGAAAGAATAACTCTTTATGAATGAATCTTAAGTTCATCGCACTTAATCTGCCACATTAAGCTAAGAGTTAATGATTGGGATTTCAGAGTAAGAGTGTTCTGCTGGAGGGTACTTTTGGAGTCATTCAATATTTGTTGCTAATCTCTGTTGGAACAAGATTTGTCGTTTTGAAATTATTCTTTCTCAGATAATGAATAATAGTAGGATGATTCCAATTAATGAAATAGTTCTTCCTAATGAAGAGATAATATTTCAACAAAGGAATCTGTCTGGATAATCAGAGTATCGGCGAGGCATGCCTCTTAGTCCGAGGAAGTGTTGTGGGAAAAAAGTTAAATTTACTCCGATAAATATAATTATGAATTGAATTTTTAATCATAGCGGATTTATTGTTAGTCCTGTAAATAGGGGGTATCATTGAATAAATCCTCTTATGATTGCAAATACGGCTCCTATTGATAAGACATAATGGAAGTGCGCTACTACATAATAAGTGTCGTGTAGAATAATATCAATTCTTGAGTTTGCGAGTACTACTCCTGTCATTCCTCCAATAGTGAATAAGAATACAAATCCGAGGGCTCACATAATTCTTGGGGAATAAGTTAATATTCTTCCATGTAAGGTAGCTAGTCATCTAAAAATTTTAATTCCTGTTGGGACTGCGATAATTATTGTGGCAGATGTGAAGTATGCTCGTGTATCTACATCTATTCCGACAGTGAATATATGGTGGGCTCATACAATGAATCCGAGGAGACCAATGGCTAATATTGCGTAAATTATTCCTAGCGCTCCGAATGCTTCGTTTTTACCTGTTTCTATGGCCAGAATATGTGAAATTAGTCCGAATCCGGGGAGGATTAAAATATATACTTCTGGATGTCCGAAGAATCAAAATAAATGTTGATAAAGAATTGGGTCTCCTCCCCCCGCTGGGTCGAAGAAAGAGGTATTGAAGTTTCGGTCAGTTAATAATATAGTAATTGCTCCTGCTAATACGGGCAGTCTTAGTAATAATAAGAGGGCCGTAATGCCTACAGATCAAACAAATAGGGGAATTCGTTCTGGGGTTATTCCTGCTGGTCGTATATTAATAATTGTTGAAATAAAATTTACGGCTCCTAGAATGGAGGATACTCCTGCTAAATGCAGTGAGAAAATTGCTAGATCTACCGAGGCCCCGCTATGGGCGATATTACTTGATAGTGGGGGATAAACTGTTCATCCGGTTCCAGCCCCTCTTTCAACTAGGCTTGATGTTAACAGTAAGGTAAGGGATGGGGGAAGTAATCAGAATCTTATATTATTTATTCGTGGGAATGCTATGTCAGGGGCTCCAATTATTAACGGGACTAATCAGTTTCCGAATCCTCCAATTATAATTGGTATAACCATGAAGAAGATTATAACGAAGGCATGTGCTGTTACGATTACATTATAGATTTGATCATCTCCAATAAATGGGCCTGGTTGACCTAGTTCGATACGGATAATTCAGCTTAATGATGTTCCTAATATTCCAGCTCAGGCACCCAGTAAGAAATACAGGGTTCCGATGTCTTTGTGGTTGGTTGAGAATAGTCATTTATTCATAAAGCAAGATGGCTGAAATATAGGCGGTAAATTGTAAATTTATTCATGATTATTAAAATCTCTTGTTAGGCTTTATAGTCAATAAAATGATATCAGACTGCAATTCTGAAGTAGCAGCGTGCTAAAGCTTACATTAATTTCTGTAATTTTAACTTTGAAGGCTAATAGTTTATTTAACTTAAAGCTTTAAAAGCTGAATGTTAAAACTACAGGGAGAGAGACATTAATAGTAAGCATCAATATAATTAAGTTTTTATTTATCTCATTAGTCTGATATCATTTTATTGATGATGAATTAATTAATAATGTTGATCCAATAAGTCGTAAATAATAGAATAATGTAATTAGTGATGATAAAATTATAATTACAAGGGCAGTAATTGATCTTGATGTGATTATTGCTTGAATTACTAATCACTTTGGTAAAAATCCAATGAATGGTGGCATTCCTCCTAATCTTAAGAATAAAGTGATGATTAGTGATTTTTCTATGAATGATGAATTTAGTCTTAAGAGTTGATTAATGTGGAATGAATAATATTCTTGTAATATAATAATTATTATTAATGTAATGATTGAATAAATTAATCAATATATGGGTCATATTTCATTATTATATTTAATGCATGCTATTGTTCATCTTAAATGGTTAATAGATGAGTATCCTATAATTTTACGGATTGAAGTTTGGTTAAGCCCGCCAATTGCCCCAGTTATAGCAGTAATTATGATGATGATAATGGGCATTGTGTTGATAATATGGGATAAAATGAATAGCGGGGCGATTTTTTGTCCAATTATTAAAATAAAGCAATTTGATCAGGTTGCTTTCTCTAAAATTTCTGGAAATCAAAAATGGAATGGAGGTACTCCTAGCTTGATTAATATTCTGAATATTAATATTGTATTAAATAATTCTTCTCTCACTAAGGGAGTCAACGTGAGGGAAGAGTTTAATAATACAGATATTAGTATTAAAATAGAACCTAAACTTTGAGTTAAAAAGTAAATTATACATCTTTCAGAAGACGAATTATTCTTAGATCTGTAAAGTACAGGAATAAATGAAATTAAATTTATTTCAAGGCCTATTCATATTCCTAATCATCTCTCAGATCTAATAACAATTATAATTCTAAAAGTTATAATGAGTAAGAAAAATATTTTTCTTATATTTAAAATTAAAAAGAAGAAGATTTTACTTCTATGATCAGGGTATGAACCTGGTAGCTTATTTAGCTTATCTTTTTATATTTTGGTGTATGATGCACAGGAAGTTTTGGGCTTCCGGGTTTTAGTTTAATTCTAAAAAATATAATAGGGGTACAGTGCATACATGTTTTATTCTATCAAAATAATCCTTTTTATTCAGGCACCCTATCCATGTTTTACCCCAGTTTTTTTTAATTTATTAAAAACTGGGGATGGAATCTTTATTATTGTTTAATAATAAAATGAGTATTGGTACATTGGATTAAGGTGAATTGATTTAATGTTAGATTATGGGGTTTTGTCCAATTTTTTGGATGGAATCTTTATTATTGTTTAATAATAAAATGAGTATTGGTACATTAAATTAAGGTGTTGTATTAAATTAAGGTGAATTGATTTAATTCTTCTTTCTTAAAATACGAATGTTGGTTTTGTGTAGAATCCTGTTGTTGTGGATGTGTTCATTTTTGTAT
>NW_027411643.1:15000-26474 GCF_049639745.1 Rhodnius prolixus | reverse complement strand
ACCTAACCTAACCTAACCTAACCTAACCTAACCTAACCTAACCTAACCTAACCTAACCTAACCTAACCTAACCTAACCTAACCTAACCTAACCTAACCTAACCTAACCTAACCTAACCTAACCTAACCTAACCTAACCTAACCTAACCTAACCTAACCTAACCTAACCTAACCTAACCTAACCTAACCTAACCTAACCTAACCTAACCTAACCTAACCTAACCTAACCTAACCTAACCTAACCTAACCTAACCTAACCTAACCTAACCTAACCTAACCTAACCTAACCTAACCTAACCTAACCTAACCTAACCTAACCTAACCTAACCTAACCTAACCTAACCTAACCTAACCTAACCTAACCTAACCTAACCTAACCTAACCTAACCTAACCTAACCTAACCTAACCTAACCTAACCTAACCTAACCTAACCTAACCTAACCTAACCTAACCTAACCTAACCTAACCTAACCTAACCTAACCTAACCTAACCTAACCTAACCTAACCTAACCTAACCTAACCTAACCTAACCTAACCTAACCTAACCTAACCTAACCTAACCTAACCTAACCTAACCTAACCTAACCTAACCTAACCTAACCTAACCTAACCTAACCTAACCTAACCTAACCTAACCTAACCTAACCTAACCTAACCTAACCTAACCTAACCTAACCTAACCTAACCTAACCTAACCTAACCTAACCTAACCTAACCTAACCTAACCTAACCTAACCTAACCTAACCTAACCTAACCTAACCTAACCTAACCTAACCTAACCTAACCTAACCTAACCTAACCTAACCTAACCTAACCTAACCTAACCTAACCTAACCTAACCTAACCTAACCTAACCTAACCTAACCTAACCTAACCTAACCTAACCTAACCTAACCTAACCTAACCTAACCTAACCTAACCTAACCTAACCTAACCTAACCTAACCTAACCTAACCTAACCTAACCTAACCTAACCTAACCTAACCTAACCTAACCTAACCTAACCTAACCTAACCTAACCTAACCTAACCTAACCTAACCTAACCTAACCTAACCTAACCTAACCTAACCTAACCTAACCTAACCTAACCTAACCTAACCTAACCTAACCTAACCTAACCTAACCTAACCTAACCTAACCTAACCTAACCTAACCTAACCTAACCTAACCTAACCTAACCTAACCTAACCTAACCTAACCTAACCTAACCTAACCTAACCTAACCTAACCTAACCTAACCTAACCTAACCTAACCTAACCTAACCTAACCTAACCTAACCTAACCTAACCTAACCTAACCTAACCTAACCTAACCTAACCTAACCTAACCTAACCTAACCTAACCTAACCTAACCTAACCTAACCTAACCTAACCTAACCTAACCTAACCTAACCTAACCTAACCTAACCTAACCTAACCTAACCTAACCTAACCTAACCTAACCTAACCTAACCTAACCTAACCTAACCTAACCTAACCTAACCTAACCTAACCTAACCTAACCTAACCTAACCTAACCTAACCTAACCTAACCTAACCTAACCTAACCTAACCTAACCTAACCTAACCTAACCTAACCTAACCTAACCTAACCTAACCTAACCTAACCTAACCTAACCTAACCTAACCTAACCTAACCTAACCTAACCTAACCTAACCTAACCTAACCTAACCTAACCTAACCTAACCTAACCTAACCTAACCTAACCTAACCTAACCTAACCTAACCTAACCTAACCTAACCTAACCTAACCTAACCTAACCTAACCTAACCTAACCTAACCTAACCGAACCTAACCTAACCTAACCTAACCTAACCTAACCTAACCTAACCTAACCTAACCTAACCTAACCTAACCTAACCTAACCTAACCTAACCTAACCTAACCTAACCTAACCTAACCTAACCTAACCTAACCTAACCTAACCTAACCTAACCTAACCTAACCTAACCTAACCTAACCTAACCTAACCTAACCTAACCTAACCTAACCTAACCTAACCTAACCTAACCTAACCTAACCTAACCTAACCTAACCTAACCTAACCTAACCTAACCTAACCTAACCTAACCTAACCTAACCTAACCTAACCTAACCTAACCTAACCTAACCTAACCTAACCTAACCTAACCTAACCTAACCTAACCTAACCTAACCTAACCTAACCTAACCTAACCTAACCTAACCTAACCTAACCTAACCTAACCTAACCTAACCTAACCTAACCTAACCTAACCTAACCTAACCTAACCTAACCTAACCTAACCTAACCTAACCTAACCTAACCTAACCTAACCTAACCTAACCTAACCTAACCTAACCTAACCTAACCTAACCTAACCTAACCTAACCTAACCTAACCTAACCTAACCTAACCTAACCTAACCTAACCTAACCTAACCTAACCTAACCTAACCTAACCTAACCTAACCTAACCTAACCTAACCTAACCTAACCTAACCTAACCTAACCTAACCTAACCTAACCTAACCTAACCTAACCTAACCTAACCTAACCTAACCTAACCTAACCTAACCTAACCTAACCTAACCTAACCTAACCTAACCTAACCTAACCTAACCTAACCTAACCTAACCTAACCTAACCTAACCTAACCTAACCTAACCTAACCTAACCTAACCTAACCTAACCTAACCTAACCTAACCTAACCTAACCTAACCTAACCTAACCTAACCTAACCTAACCTAACCTAACCTAACCTAACCTAACCTAACCTAACCTAACCTAACCTAACCTAACCTAACCTAACCTAACCTAACCTAACCTAACCTAACCTAACCTAACCTAACCTAACCTAACCTAACCTAACCTAACCTAACCTAACCTAACCTAACCTAACCTAACCTAACCTAACCTAACCTAACCTAACCTAACCTAACCTAACCTAACCTAACCTAACCTAACCTAACCTAACCTAACCTAACCTAACCTAACCTAACCTAACCTAACCTAACCTAACCTAACCTAACCTAACCTAACCTAACCTAACCTAACCTAACCTAACCTAACCTAACCTAACCTAACCTAACCTAACCTAACCTAACCTAACCTAACCTAACCTAACCTAACCTAACCTAACCTAACCTAACCTAACCTAACCTAACCTAACCTAACCTAACCTAACCTAACCTAACCTAACCTAACCTAACCTAACCTAACCTAACCTAACCTAACCTAACCTAACCTAACCTAACCTAACCTAACCTAACCTAACCTAACCTAACCTAACCTAACCTAACCTAACCTAACCTAACCTAACCTAACCTAACCTAACCTAACCTAACCTAACCTAACCTAACCTAACCTAACCTAACCTAACCTAACCTAACCTAACCTAACCTAACCTAACCTAACCTAACCTAACCTAACCTAACCTAACCTAACCTAACCTAACCTAACCTAACCTAACCTAACCTAACCTAACCTAACCTAACCTAACCTAACCTAACCTAACCTAACCTAACCTAACCTAACCTAACCTAACCTAACCTAACCTAACCTAACCTAACCTAACCTAACCTAACCTAACCTAACCTAACCTAACCTAACCTAACCTAACCTAACCTAACCTAACCTAACCTAACCTAACCTAACCTAACCTAACCTAACCTAACCTAACCTAACCTAACCTAACCTAACCTAACCTAACCTAACCTAACCTAACCTAACCTAACCTAACCTAACCTAACCTAACCTAACCTAACCTAACCTAACCTAACCTAACCTAACCTAACCTAACCTAACCTAACCTAACCTAACCTAACCTAACCTAACCTAACCTAACCTAACCTAACCTAACCTAACCTAACCTAACCTAACCTAACCTAACCTAACCTAACCTAACCTAACCTAACCTAACCTAACCTAACCTAACCTAACCTAACCTAACCTAACCTAACCTAACCTAACCTAACCTAACCTAACCTAACCTAACCTAACCTAACCTAACCTAACCTAACCTAACCTAACCTAACCTAACCTAACCTAACCTAACCTAACCTAACCTAACCTAACCTAACCTAACCTAACCTAACCTAACCTAACCTAACCTAACCTAACCTAACCTAACCTAACCTAACCTAACCTAACCTAACCTAACCTAACCTAACCTAACCTAACCTAACCTAACCTAACCTAACCTAACCTAACCTAACCTAACCTAACCTAACCTAACCTAACCTAACCTAACCTAACCTAACCTAACCTAACCTAACCTAACCTAACCTAACCTAACCTAACCTAACCTAACCTAACCTAACCTAACCTAACCTAACCTAACCTAACCTAACCTAACCTAACCTAACCTAACCTAACCTAACCTAACCTAACCTAACCTAACCTAACCTAACCTAACCTAACCTAACCTAACCTAACCTAACCTAACCTAACCTAACCTAACCTAACCTAACCTAACCTAACCTAACCTAACCTAACCTAACCTAACCTAACCTAACCTAACCTAACCTAACCTAACCTAACCTAACCTAACCTAACCTAACCTAACCTAACCTAACCTAACCTAACCTAACCTAACCTAACCTAACCTAACCTAACCTAACCTAACCTAACCTAACCTAACCTAACCTAACCTAACCTAACCTAACCTAACCTAACCTAACCTAACCTAACCTAACCTAACCTAACCTAACCTAACCTAACCTAACCTAACCTAACCTAACCTAACCTAACCTAACCTAACCTAACCTAACCTAACCTAACCTAACCTAACCTAACCTAACCTAACCTAACCTAACCTAACCTAACCTAACCTAACCTAACCTAACCTAACCTAACCTAACCTAACCTAACCTAACCTAACCTAACCTAACCTAACCTAACCTAACCTAACCTAACCTAACCTAACCTAACCTAACCTAACCTAACCTAACCTAACCTAACCTAACCTAACCTAACCTAACCTAACCTAACCTAACCTAACCTAACCTAACCTAACCTAACCTAACCTAACCTAACCTAACCTAACCTAACCTAACCTAACCTAACCTAACCTAACCTAACCTAACCTAACCTAACCTAACCTAACCTAACCTAACCTAACCTAACCTAACCTAACCTAACCTAACCTAACCTAACCTAACCTAACCTAACCTAACCTAACCTAACCTAACCTAACCTAACCTAACCTAACCTAACCTAACCTAACCTAACCTAACCTAACCTAACCTAACCTAACCTAACCTAACCTAACCTAACCTAACCTAACCTAACCTAACCTAACCTAACCTAACCTAACCTAACCTAACCTAACCTAACCTAACCTAACCTAACCTAACCTAACCTAACCTAACCTAACCTAACCTAACCTAACCTAACCTAACCTAACCTAACCTAACCTAACCTAACCTAACCTAACCTAACCTAACCTAACCTAACCTAACCTAACCTAACCTAACCTAACCTAACCTAACCTAACCTAACCTAACCTAACCTAACCTAACCTAACCTAACCTAACCTAACCTAACCTAACCTAACCTAACCTAACCTAACCTAACCTAACCTAACCTAACCTAACCTAACCTAACCTAACCTAACCTAACCTAACCTAACCTAACCTAACCTAACCTAACCTAACCTAACCTAACCTAACCTAACCTAACCTAACCTAACCTAACCTAACCTAACCTAACCTAACCTAACCTAACCTAACCTAACCTAACCTAACCTAACCTAACCTAACCTAACCTAACCTAACCTAACCTAACCTAACCTAACCTAACCTAACCTAACCTAACCTAACCTAACCTAACCTAACCTAACCTAACCTAACCTAACCTAACCTAACCTAACCTAACCTAACCTAACCTAACCTAACCTAACCTAACCTAACCTAACCTAACCTAACCTAACCTAACCTAACCTAACCTAACCTAACCTAACCTAACCTAACCTAACCTAACCTAACCTAACCTAACCTAACCTAACCTAACCTAACCTAACCTAACCTAACCTAACCTAACCTAACCTAACCTAACCTAACCTAACCTAACCTAACCTAACCTAACCTAACCTAACCTAACCTAACCTAACCTAACCTAACCTAACCTAACCTAACCTAACCTAACCTAACCTAACCTAACCTAACCTAACCTAACCTAACCTAACCTAACCTAACCTAACCTAACCTAACCTAACCTAACCTAACCTAACCTAACCTAACCTAACCTAACCTAACCTAACCTAACCTAACCTAACCTAACCTAACCTAACCTAACCTAACCTAACCTAACCTAACCTAACCTAACCTAACCTAACCTAACCTAACCTAACCTAACCTAACCTAACCTAACCTAACCTAACCTAACCTAACCTAACCTAACCTAACCTAACCTAACCTAACCTAACCTAACCTAACCTAACCTAACCTAACCTAACCTAACCTAACCTAACCTAACCTAACCTAACCTAACCTAACCTAACCTAACCTAACCTAACCTAACCTAACCTAACCTAACCTAACCTAACCTAACCTAACCTAACCTAACCTAACCTAACCTAACCTAACCTAACCTAACCTAACCTAACCTAACCTAACCTAACCTAACCTAACCTAACCTAACCTAACCTAACCTAACCTAACCTAACCTAACCTAACCTAACCTAACCTAACCTAACCTAACCTAACCTAACCTAACCTAACCTAACCTAACCTAACCTAACCTAACCTAACCTAACCTAACCTAACCTAACCTAACCTAACCTAACCTAACCTAACCTAACCTAACCTAACCTAACCTAACCTAACCTAACCTAACCTAACCTAACCTAACCTAACCTAACCTAACCTAACCTAACCTAACCTAACCTAACCTAACCTAACCTAACCTAACCTAACCTAACCTAACCTAACCTAACCTAACCTAACCTAACCTAACCTAACCTAACCTAACCTAACCTAACCTAACCTAACCTAACCTAACCTAACCTAACCTAACCTAACCTAACCTAACCTAACCTAACCTAACCTAACCTAACCTAACCTAACCTAACCTAACCTAACCTAACCTAACCTAACCTAACCTAACCTAACCTAACCTAACCTAACCTAACCTAACCTAACCTAACCTAACCTAACCTAACCTAACCTAACCTAACCTAACCTAACCTAACCTAACCTAACCTAACCTAACCTAACCTAACCTAACCTAACCTAACCTAACCTAACCTAACCTAACCTAACCTAACCTAACCTAACCTAACCTAACCTAACCTAACCTAACCTAACCTAACCTAACCTAACCTAACCTAACCTAACCTAACCTAACCTAACCTAACCTAACCTAACCTAACCTAACCTAACCTAACCTAACCTAACCTAACCTAACCTAACCTAACCTAACCTAACCTAACCTAACCTAACCTAACCTAACCTAACCTAACCTAACCTAACCTAACCTAACCTAACCTAACCTAACCTAACCTAACCTAACCTAACCTAACCTAACCTAACCTAACCTAACCTAACCTAACCTAACCTAACCTAACCTAACCTAACCTAACCTAACCTAACCTAACCTAACCTAACCTAACCTAACCTAACCTAACCTAACCTAACCTAACCTAACCTAACCTAACCTAACCTAACCTAACCTAACCTAACCTAACCTAACCTAACCTAACCTAACCTAACCTAACCTAACCTAACCTAACCTAACCTAACCTAACCTAACCTAACCTAACCTAACCTAACCTAACCTAACCTAACCTAACCTAACCTAACCTAACCTAACCTAACCTAACCTAACCTAACCTAACCTAACCTAACCTAACCTAACCTAACCTAACCTAACCTAACCTAACCTAACCTAACCTAACCTAACCTAACCTAACCTAACCTAACCTAACCTAACCTAACCTAACCTAACCTAACCTAACCTAACCTAACCTAACCTAACCTAACCTAACCTAACCTAACCTAACCTAACCTAACCTAACCTAACCTAACCTAACCTAACCTAACCTAACCTAACCTAACCTAACCTAACCTAACCTAACCTAACCTAACCTAACCTAACCTAACCTAACCTAACCTAACCTAACCTAACCTAACCTAACCTAACCTAACCTAACCTAACCTAACCTAACCTAACCTAACCTAACCTAACCTAACCTAACCTAACCTAACCTAACCTAACCTAACCTAACCTAACCTAACCTAACCTAACCTAACCTAACCTAACCTAACCTAACCTAACCTAACCTAACCTAACCTAACCTAACCTAACCTAACCTAACCTAACCTAACCTAACCTAACCTAACCTAACCTAACCTAACCTAACCTAACCTAACCTAACCTAACCTAACCTAACCTAACCTAACCTAACCTAACCTAACCTAACCTAACCTAACCTAACCTAACCTAACCTAACCTAACCTAACCTAACCTAACCTAACCTAACCTAACCTAACCTAACCTAACCTAACCTAACCTAACCTAACCTAACCTAACCTAACCTAACCTAACCTAACCTAACCTAACCTAACCTAACCTAACCTAACCTAACCTAACCTAACCTAACCTAACCTAACCTAACCTAACCTAACCTAACCTAACCTAACCTAACCTAACCTAACCTAACCTAACCTAACCTAACCTAACCTAACCTAACCTAACCTAACCTAACCTAACCTAACCTAACCTAACCTAACCTAACCTAACCTAACCTAACCTAACCTAACCTAACCTAACCTAACCTAACCTAACCTAACCTAACCTAACCTAACCTAACCTAACCTAACCTAACCTAACCTAACCTAACCTAACCTAACCTAACCTAACCTAACCTAACCTAACCTAACCTAACCTAACCTAACCTAACCTAACCTAACCTAACCTAACCTAACCTAACCTAACCTAACCTAACCTAACCTAACCTAACCTAACCTAACCTAACCTAACCTAACCTAACCTAACCTAACCTAACCTAACCTAACCTAACCTAACCTAACCTAACCTAACCTAACCTAACCTAACCTAACCTAACCTAACCTAACCTAACCTAACCTAACCTAACCTAACCTAACCTAACCTAACCTAACCTAACCTAACCTAACCTAACCTAACCTAACCTAACCTAACCTAACCTAACCTAACCTAACCTAACCTAACCTAACCTAACCTAACCTAACCTAACCTAACCTAACCTAACCTAACCTAACCTAACCTAACCTAACCTAACCTAACCTAACCTAACCTAACCTAACCTAACCTAACCTAACCTAACCTAACCTAACCTAACCTAACCTAACCTAACCTAACCTAACCTAACCTAACCTAACCTAACCTAACCTAACCTAACCTAACCTAACCTAACCTAACCTAACCTAACCTAACCTAACCTAACCTAACCTAACCTAACCTAACCTAACCTAACCTAACCTAACCTAACCTAACCTAACCTAACCTAACCTAACCTAACCTAACCTAACCTAACCTAACCTAACCTAACCTAACCTAACCTAACCTAACCTAACCTAACCTAACCTAACCTAACCTAACCTAACCTAACCTAACCTAACCTAACCTAACCTAACCTAACCTAACCTAACCTAACCTAACCTAACCTAACCTAACCTAACCTAACCTAACCTAACCTAACCTAACCTAACCTAACCTAACCTAACCTAACCTAACCTAACCTAACCTAACCTAACCTAACCTAACCTAACCTAACCTAACCTAACCTAACCTAACCTAACCTAACCTAACCTAACCTAACCTAACCTAACCTAACCTAACCTAACCTAACCTAACCTAACCTAACCTAACCTAACCTAACCTAACCTAACCTAACCTAACCTAACCTAACCTAACCTAACCTAACCTAACCTAACCTAACCTAACCTAACCTAACCTAACCTAACCTAACCTAACCTAACCTAACCTAACCTAACCTAACCTAACCTAACCTAACCTAACCTAACCTAACCTAACCTAACCTAACCTAACCTAACCTAACCTAACCTAACCTAACCTAACCTAACCTAACCTAACCTAACCTAACCTAACCTAACCTAACCTAACCTAACCTAACCTAACCTAACCTAACCTAACCTAACCTAACCTAACCTAACCTAACCTAACCTAACCTAACCTAACCTAACCTAACCTAACCTAACCTAACCTAACCTAACCTAACCTAACCTAACCTAACCTAACCTAACCTAACCTAACCTAACCTAACCTAACCTAACCTAACCTAACCTAACCTAACCTAACCTAACCTAACCTAACCTAACCTAACCTAACCTAACCTAACCTAACCTAACCTAACCTAACCTAACCTAACCTAACCTAACCTAACCTAACCTAACCTAACCTAACCTAACCTAACCTAACCTAACCTAACCTAACCTAACCTAACCTAACCTAACCTAACCTAACCTAACCTAACCTAACCTAACCTAACCTAACCTAACCTAACCTAACCTAACCTAACCTAACCTAACCTAACCTAACCTAACCTAACCTAACCTAACCTAACCTAACCTAACCTAACCTAACCTAACCTAACCTAACCTAACCTAACCTAACCTAACCTAACCTAACCTAACCTAACCTAACCTAACCTAACCTAACCTAACCTAACCTAACCTAACCTAACCTAACCTAACCTAACCTAACCTAACCTAACCTAACCTAACCTAACCTAACCTAACCTAACCTAACCTAACCTAACCTAACCTAACCTAACCTAACCTAACCTAACCTAACCTAACCTAACCTAACCTAACCTAACCTAACCTAACCTAACCTAACCTAACCTAACCTAACCTAACCTAACCTAACCTAACCTAACCTAACCTAACCTAACCTAACCTAACCTAACCTAACCTAACCTAACCTAACCTAACCTAACCTAACCTAACCTAACCTAACCTAACCTAACCTAACCTAACCTAACCTAACCTAACCTAACCTAACCTAACCTAACCTAACCTAACCTAACCTAACCTAACCTAACCTAACCTAACCTAACCTAACCTAACCTAACCTAACCTAACCTAACCTAACCTAACCTAACCTAACCTAACCTAACCTAACCTAACCTAACCTAACCTAACCTAACCTAACCTAACCTAACCTAACCTAACCTAACCTAACCTAACCTAACCTAACCTAACCTAACCTAACCTAACCTAACCTAACCTAACCTAACCTAACCTAACCTAACCTAACCTAACCTAACCTAACCTAACCTAACCTAACCTAACCTAACCTAACCTAACCTAACCTAACCTAACCTAACCTAACCTAACCTAACCTAACCTAACCTAACCTAACCTAACCTAACCTAACCTAACCTAACCTAACCTAACCTAACCTAACCTAACCTAACCTAACCTAACCTAACCTAACCTAACCTAACCTAACCTAACCTAACCTAACCTAACCTAACCTAACCTAACCTAACCTAACCTAACCT
>NW_027411643.1:0-10000 GCF_049639745.1 Rhodnius prolixus | reverse complement strand
CTAACCTAACCTAACCTAACCTAACCTAACCTAACCTAACCTAACCTAACCTAACCTAACCTAACCTAACCTAACCTAACCTAACCTAACCTAACCTAACCTAACCTAACCTAACCTAACCTAACCTAACCTAACCTAACCTAACCTAACCTAACCTAACCTAACCTAACCTAACCTAACCTAACCTAACCTAACCTAACCTAACCTAACCTAACCTAACCTAACCTAACCTAACCTAACCTAACCTAACCTAACCTAACCTAACCTAACCTAACCTAACCTAACCTAACCTAACCTAACCTAACCTAACCTAACCTAACCTAACCTAACCTAACCTAACCTAACCTAACCTAACCTAACCTAACCTAACCTAACCTAACCTAACCTAACCTAACCTAACCTAACCTAACCTAACCTAACCTAACCTAACCTAACCTAACCTAACCTAACCTAACCTAACCTAACCTAACCTAACCTAACCTAACCTAACCTAACCTAACCTAACCTAACCTAACCTAACCTAACCTAACCTAACCTAACCTAACCTAACCTAACCTAACCTAACCTAACCTAACCTAACCTAACCTAACCTAACCTAACCTAACCTAACCTAACCTAACCTAACCTAACCTAACCTAACCTAACCTAACCTAACCTAACCTAACCTAACCTAACCTAACCTAACCTAACCTAACCTAACCTAACCTAACCTAACCTAACCTAACCTAACCTAACCTAACCTAACCTAACCTAACCTAACCTAACCTAACCTAACCTAACCTAACCTAACCTAACCTAACCTAACCTAACCTAACCTAACCTAACCTAACCTAACCTAACCTAACCTAACCTAACCTAACCTAACCTAACCTAACCTAACCTAACCTAACCTAACCTAACCTAACCTAACCTAACCTAACCTAACCTAACCTAACCTAACCTAACCTAACCTAACCTAACCTAACCTAACCTAACCTAACCTAACCTAACCTAACCTAACCTAACCTAACCTAACCTAACCTAACCTAACCTAACCTAACCTAACCTAACCTAACCTAACCTAACCTAACCTAACCTAACCTAACCTAACCTAACCTAACCTAACCTAACCTAACCTAACCTAACCTAACCTAACCTAACCTAACCTAACCTAACCTAACCTAACCTAACCTAACCTAACCTAACCTAACCTAACCTAACCTAACCTAACCTAACCTAACCTAACCTAACCTAACCTAACCTAACCTAACCTAACCTAACCTAACCTAACCTAACCTAACCTAACCTAACCTAACCTAACCTAACCTAACCTAACCTAACCTAACCTAACCTAACCTAACCTAACCTAACCTAACCTAACCTAACCTAACCTAACCTAACCTAACCTAACCTAACCTAACCTAACCTAACCTAACCTAACCTAACCTAACCTAACCTAACCTAACCTAACCTAACCTAACCTAACCTAACCTAACCTAACCTAACCTAACCTAACCTAACCTAACCTAACCTAACCTAACCTAACCTAACCTAACCTAACCTAACCTAACCTAACCTAACCTAACCTAACCTAACCTAACCTAACCTAACCTAACCTAACCTAACCTAACCTAACCTAACCTAACCTAACCTAACCTAACCTAACCTAACCTAACCTAACCTAACCTAACCTAACCTAACCTAACCTAACCTAACCTAACCTAACCTAACCTAACCTAACCTAACCTAACCTAACCTAACCTAACCTAACCTAACCTAACCTAACCTAACCTAACCTAACCTAACCTAACCTAACCTAACCTAACCTAACCTAACCTAACCTAACCTAACCTAACCTAACCTAACCTAACCTAACCTAACCTAACCTAACCTAACCTAACCTAACCTAACCTAACCTAACCTAACCTAACCTAACCTAACCTAACCTAACCTAACCTAACCTAACCTAACCTAACCTAACCTAACCTAACCTAACCTAACCTAACCTAACCTAACCTAACCTAACCTAACCTAACCTAACCTAACCTAACCTAACCTAACCTAACCTAACCTAACCTAACCTAACCTAACCTAACCTAACCTAACCTAACCTAACCTAACCTAACCTAACCTAACCTAACCTAACCTAACCTAACCTAACCTAACCTAACCTAACCTAACCTAACCTAACCTAACCTAACCTAACCTAACCTAACCTAACCTAACCTAACCTAACCTAACCTAACCTAACCTAACCTAACCTAACCTAACCTAACCTAACCTAACCTAACCTAACCTAACCTAACCTAACCTAACCTAACCTAACCTAACCTAACCTAACCTAACCTAACCTAACCTAACCTAACCTAACCTAACCTAACCTAACCTAACCTAACCTAACCTAACCTAACCTAACCTAACCTAACCTAACCTAACCTAACCTAACCTAACCTAACCTAACCTAACCTAACCTAACCTAACCTAACCTAACCTAACCTAACCTAACCTAACCTAACCTAACCTAACCTAACCTAACCTAACCTAACCTAACCTAACCTAACCTAACCTAACCTAACCTAACCTAACCTAACCTAACCTAACCTAACCTAACCTAACCTAACCTAACCTAACCTAACCTAACCTAACCTAACCTAACCTAACCTAACCTAACCTAACCTAACCTAACCTAACCTAACCTAACCTAACCTAACCTAACCTAACCTAACCTAACCTAACCTAACCTAACCTAACCTAACCTAACCTAACCTAACCTAACCTAACCTAACCTAACCTAACCTAACCTAACCTAACCTAACCTAACCTAACCTAACCTAACCTAACCTAACCTAACCTAACCTAACCTAACCTAACCTAACCTAACCTAACCTAACCTAACCTAACCTAACCTAACCTAACCTAACCTAACCTAACCTAACCTAACCTAACCTAACCTAACCTAACCTAACCTAACCTAACCTAACCTAACCTAACCTAACCTAACCTAACCTAACCTAACCTAACCTAACCTAACCTAACCTAACCTAACCTAACCTAACCTAACCTAACCTAACCTAACCTAACCTAACCTAACCTAACCTAACCTAACCTAACCTAACCTAACCTAACCTAACCTAACCTAACCTAACCTAACCTAACCTAACCTAACCTAACCTAACCTAACCTAACCTAACCTAACCTAACCTAACCTAACCTAACCTAACCTAACCTAACCTAACCTAACCTAACCTAACCTAACCTAACCTAACCTAACCTAACCTAACCTAACCTAACCTAACCTAACCTAACCTAACCTAACCTAACCTAACCTAACCTAACCTAACCTAACCTAACCTAACCTAACCTAACCTAACCTAACCTAACCTAACCTAACCTAACCTAACCTAACCTAACCTAACCTAACCTAACCTAACCTAACCTAACCTAACCTAACCTAACCTAACCTAACCTAACCTAACCTAACCTAACCTAACCTAACCTAACCTAACCTAACCTAACCTAACCTAACCTAACCTAACCTAACCTAACCTAACCTAACCTAACCTAACCTAACCTAACCTAACCTAACCTAACCTAACCTAACCTAACCTAACCTAACCTAACCTAACCTAACCTAACCTAACCTAACCTAACCTAACCTAACCTAACCTAACCTAACCTAACCTAACCTAACCTAACCTAACCTAACCTAACCTAACCTAACCTAACCTAACCTAACCTAACCTAACCTAACCTAACCTAACCTAACCTAACCTAACCTAACCTAACCTAACCTAACCTAACCTAACCTAACCTAACCTAACCTAACCTAACCTAACCTAACCTAACCTAACCTAACCTAACCTAACCTAACCTAACCTAACCTAACCTAACCTAACCTAACCTAACCTAACCTAACCTAACCTAACCTAACCTAACCTAACCTAACCTAACCTAACCTAACCTAACCTAACCTAACCTAACCTAACCTAACCTAACCTAACCTAACCTAACCTAACCTAACCTAACCTAACCTAACCTAACCTAACCTAACCTAACCTAACCTAACCTAACCTAACCTAACCTAACCTAACCTAACCTAACCTAACCTAACCTAACCTAACCTAACCTAACCTAACCTAACCTAACCTAACCTAACCTAACCTAACCTAACCTAACCTAACCTAACCTAACCTAACCTAACCTAACCTAACCTAACCTAACCTAACCTAACCTAACCTAACCTAACCTAACCTAACCTAACCTAACCTAACCTAACCTAACCTAACCTAACCTAACCTAACCTAACCTAACCTAACCTAACCTAACCTAACCTAACCTAACCTAACCTAACCTAACCTAACCTAACCTAACCTAACCTAACCTAACCTAACCTAACCTAACCTAACCTAACCTAACCTAACCTAACCTAACCTAACCTAACCTAACCTAACCTAACCTAACCTAACCTAACCTAACCTAACCTAACCTAACCTAACCTAACCTAACCTAACCTAACCTAACCTAACCTAACCTAACCTAACCTAACCTAACCTAACCTAACCTAACCTAACCTAACCTAACCTAACCTAACCTAACCTAACCTAACCTAACCTAACCTAACCTAACCTAACCTAACCTAACCTAACCTAACCTAACCTAACCTAACCTAACCTAACCTAACCTAACCTAACCTAACCTAACCTAACCTAACCTAACCTAACCTAACCTAACCTAACCTAACCTAACCTAACCTAACCTAACCTAACCTAACCTAACCTAACCTAACCTAACCTAACCTAACCTAACCTAACCTAACCTAACCTAACCTAACCTAACCTAACCTAACCTAACCTAACCTAACCTAACCTAACCTAACCTAACCTAACCTAACCTAACCTAACCTAACCTAACCTAACCTAACCTAACCTAACCTAACCTAACCTAACCTAACCTAACCTAACCTAACCTAACCTAACCTAACCTAACCTAACCTAACCTAACCTAACCTAACCTAACCTAACCTAACCTAACCTAACCTAACCTAACCTAACCTAACCTAACCTAACCTAACCTAACCTAACCTAACCTAACCTAACCTAACCTAACCTAACCTAACCTAACCTAACCTAACCTAACCTAACCTAACCTAACCTAACCTAACCTAACCTAACCTAACCTAACCTAACCTAACCTAACCTAACCTAACCTAACCTAACCTAACCTAACCTAACCTAACCTAACCTAACCTAACCTAACCTAACCTAACCTAACCTAACCTAACCTAACCTAACCTAACCTAACCTAACCTAACCTAACCTAACCTAACCTAACCTAACCTAACCTAACCTAACCTAACCTAACCTAACCTAACCTAACCTAACCTAACCTAACCTAACCTAACCTAACCTAACCTAACCTAACCTAACCTAACCTAACCTAACCTAACCTAACCTAACCTAACCTAACCTAACCTAACCTAACCTAACCTAACCTAACCTAACCTAACCTAACCTAACCTAACCTAACCTAACCTAACCTAACCTAACCTAACCTAACCTAACCTAACCTAACCTAACCTAACCTAACCTAACCTAACCTAACCTAACCTAACCTAACCTAACCTAACCTAACCTAACCTAACCTAACCTAACCTAACCTAACCTAACCTAACCTAACCTAACCTAACCTAACCTAACCTAACCTAACCTAACCTAACCTAACCTAACCTAACCTAACCTAACCTAACCTAACCTAACCTAACCTAACCTAACCTAACCTAACCTAACCTAACCTAACCTAACCTAACCTAACCTAACCTAACCTAACCTAACCTAACCTAACCTAACCTAACCTAACCTAACCTAACCTAACCTAACCTAACCTAACCTAACCTAACCTAACCTAACCTAACCTAACCTAACCTAACCTAACCTAACCTAACCTAACCTAACCTAACCTAACCTAACCTAACCTAACCTAACCTAACCTAACCTAACCTAACCTAACCTAACCTAACCTAACCTAACCTAACCTAACCTAACCTAACCTAACCTAACCTAACCTAACCTAACCTAACCTAACCTAACCTAACCTAACCTAACCTAACCTAACCTAACCTAACCTAACCTAACCTAACCTAACCTAACCTAACCTAACCTAACCTAACCTAACCTAACCTAACCTAACCTAACCTAACCTAACCTAACCTAACCTAACCTAACCTAACCTAACCTAACCTAACCTAACCTAACCTAACCTAACCTAACCTAACCTAACCTAACCTAACCTAACCTAACCTAACCTAACCTAACCTAACCTAACCTAACCTAACCTAACCTAACCTAACCTAACCTAACCTAACCTAACCTAACCTAACCTAACCTAACCTAACCTAACCTAACCTAACCTAACCTAACCTAACCTAACCTAACCTAACCTAACCTAACCTAACCTAACCTAACCTAACCTAACCTAACCTAACCTAACCTAACCTAACCTAACCTAACCTAACCTAACCTAACCTAACCTAACCTAACCTAACCTAACCTAACCTAACCTAACCTAACCTAACCTAACCTAACCTAACCTAACCTAACCTAACCTAACCTAACCTAACCTAACCTAACCTAACCTAACCTAACCTAACCTAACCTAACCTAACCTAACCTAACCTAACCTAACCTAACCTAACCTAACCTAACCTAACCTAACCTAACCTAACCTAACCTAACCTAACCTAACCTAACCTAACCTAACCTAACCTAACCTAACCTAACCTAACCTAACCTAACCTAACCTAACCTAACCTAACCTAACCTAACCTAACCTAACCTAACCTAACCTAACCTAACCTAACCTAACCTAACCTAACCTAACCTAACCTAACCTAACCTAACCTAACCTAACCTAACCTAACCTAACCTAACCTAACCTAACCTAACCTAACCTAACCTAACCTAACCTAACCTAACCTAACCTAACCTAACCTAACCTAACCTAACCTAACCTAACCTAACCTAACCTAACCTAACCTAACCTAACCTAACCTAACCTAACCTAACCTAACCTAACCTAACCTAACCTAACCTAACCTAACCTAACCTAACCTAACCTAACCTAACCTAACCTAACCTAACCTAACCTAACCTAACCTAACCTAACCTAACCTAACCTAACCTAACCTAACCTAACCTAACCTAACCTAACCTAACCTAACCTAACCTAACCTAACCTAACCTAACCTAACCTAACCTAACCTAACCTAACCTAACCTAACCTAACCTAACCTAACCTAACCTAACCTAACCTAACCTAACCTAACCTAACCTAACCTAACCTAACCTAACCTAACCTAACCTAACCTAACCTAACCTAACCTAACCTAACCTAACCTAACCTAACCTAACCTAACCTAACCTAACCTAACCTAACCTAACCTAACCTAACCTAACCTAACCTAACCTAACCTAACCTAACCTAACCTAACCTAACCTAACCTAACCTAACCTAACCTAACCTAACCTAACCTAACCTAACCTAACCTAACCTAACCTAACCTAACCTAACCTAACCTAACCTAACCTAACCTAACCTAACCTAACCTAACCTAACCTAACCTAACCTAACCTAACCTAACCTAACCTAACCTAACCTAACCTAACCTAACCTAACCTAACCTAACCTAACCTAACCTAACCTAACCTAACCTAACCTAACCTAACCTAACCTAACCTAACCTAACCTAACCTAACCTAACCTAACCTAACCTAACCTAACCTAACCTAACCTAACCTAACCTAACCTAACCTAACCTAACCTAACCTAACCTAACCTAACCTAACCTAACCTAACCTAACCTAACCTAACCTAACCTAACCTAACCTAACCTAACCTAACCTAACCTAACCTAACCTAACCTAACCTAACCTAACCTAACCTAACCTAACCTAACCTAACCTAACCTAACCTAACCTAACCTAACCTAACCTAACCTAACCTAACCTAACCTAACCTAACCTAACCTAACCTAACCTAACCTAACCTAACCTAACCTAACCTAACCTAACCTAACCTAACCTAACCTAACCTAACCTAACCTAACCTAACCTAACCTAACCTAACCTAACCTAACCTAACCTAACCTAACCTAACCTAACCTAACCTAACCTAACCTAACCTAACCTAACCTAACCTAACCTAACCTAACCTAACCTAACCTAACCTAACCTAACCTAACCTAACCTAACCTAACCTAACCTAACCTAACCTAACCTAACCTAACCTAACCTAACCTAACCTAACCTAACCTAACCTAACCTAACCTAACCTAACCTAACCTAACCTAACCTAACCTAACCTAACCTAACCTAACCTAACCTAACCTAACCTAACCTAACCTAACCTAACCTAACCTAACCTAACCTAACCTAACCTAACCTAACCTAACCTAACCTAACCTAACCTAACCTAACCTAACCTAACCTAACCTAACCTAACCTAACCTAACCTAACCTAACCTAACCTAACCTAACCTAACCTAACCTAACCTAACCTAACCTAACCTAACCTAACCTAACCTAACCTAACCTAACCTAACCTAACCTAACCTAACCTAACCTAACCTAACCTAACCTAACCTAACCTAACCTAACCTAACCTAACCTAACCTAACCTAACCTAACCTAACCTAACCTAACCTAACCTAACCTAACCTAACCTAACCTAACCTAACCTAACCTAACCTAACCTAACCTAACCTAACCTAACCTAACCTAACCTAACCTAACCTAACCTAACCTAACCTAACCTAACCTAACCTAACCTAACCTAACCTAACCTAACCTAACCTAACCTAACCTAACCTAACCTAACCTAACCTAACCTAACCTAACCTAACCTAACCTAACCTAACCTAACCTAACCTAACCTAACCTAACCTAACCTAACCTAACCTAACCTAACCTAACCTAACCTAACCTAACCTAACCTAACCTAACCTAACCTAACCTAACCTAACCTAACCTAACCTAACCTAACCTAACCTAACCTAACCTAACCTAACCTAACCTAACCTAACCTAACCTAACCTAACCTAACCTAACATAACCTAACCTAACCTAACCTAACCTAACCTAACCTAACCTAACCTAACCTAACCTAACCTAACCTAACCTAACCTAACCTAACCTAACCTAACCTAACCTAACCTAACCTAACCTAACCTAACCTAACCTAACCTAACCTAACCTAACCTAACCTAACCTAACCTAACCTAACCTAACCTAACCTAACCTAACCTAACCTAACCTAACCTAACCTAACCTAACCTAACCTAACCTAACCTAACCTAACCTAACCTAACCTAACCTAACCTAACCTAACCTAACCTAACCTAACCTAACCTAACCTAACCTAACCTAACCTAACCTAACCTAACCTAACCTAACCTAACCTAACCTAACCTAACCTAACCTAACCTAACCTAACCTAACCTAACCTAACCTAACCTAACCTAACCTAACCTAACCTAACCTAACCTAACCTAACCTAACCTAACCTAACCTAACCTAACCTAACCTAACCTAACCTAACCTAACCTAACCTAACCTAACCTAACCTAACCTAACCTAACCTAACCTAACCTAACCTAACCTAACCTAACCTAACCTAACCTAACCTAACCTAACCTAACCTAACCTAACCTAACCTAACCTAACCTAACCTAACCTAACCTAACCTAACCTAACCTAACCTAACCTAACCTAACCTAACCTAACCTAACCTAACCTAACCTAACCTAACCTAACCTAACCTAACCTAACCTAACCTAACCTAACCTAACCTAACCTAACCTAACCTAACCTAACCTAACCTAACCTAACCTAACCTAACCTAACCTAACCTAACCTAACCTAACCTAACCTAACCTAACCTAACCTAACCTAACCTAACCTAACCTAACCTAACCTAACCTAACCTAACCTAACCTAACCTAACCTAACCTAACCTAACCTAACCTAAC
>NW_027411642.1:0-83081 GCF_049639745.1 Rhodnius prolixus | reverse complement strand
TATCATTTTGACGTTTCTTATAAGAATCATGTTTTCATTCATAACTTCTAAAATATCGCTCACAGAAAAAAACCGTTTAAGTAAATTTTTCTTTAAAAAAATAGAGGAATCTATTTCCTAAATAAAAATCGCACCTTCCCATTTGAAAAAATGAAGTTGGTGCCTGTATCTCGCTTCTGGAAGCACCGAAAAAAATTTACAAATTAAATTTGGATTTCTAACAAAAAACTAAGGGAACACGTATTTTTTAGTTTCATTCTAACTATCTTAGTTTCCGAGAAAAAGTCGTTATCCATATAGCTTGGGACACCCCGTATAGGAAATTTTGCTTAATTTTTATTAAAACCAGTTTTATTAGAATTTAAATCAAATTAAAGATAACACAGTTTTGTATTCTACGTAATTTAAAAATAAAAGAATATCAGGCAAACTGCAAATTGTGTCTACATTGAGTTTGTTTGAGAATATCCTCAGTAAATTTTTGGTCCTAAGAGGATGAGTAAAGCTTGAAGTAGAAGTCTCCTCTGAATAACCATCTCGTTGTCACACGTTGGGGGGGGGGTCTACAGTCAGGGATCTGAAGGAGAATACGTGGAATGTTTACCACAACAGTCCATTTTGTTTTTTTGCTCTTGCCAACTCCATATAAATAAATTCTTTTCACACTTCTTGCCCTTTTTTAGTTTGTTTGTTTTGTTTTAGTTGTTACTTTACTATCTTCTTCCATTTTTATTGTAACCTTAAATAAAGTAAGGAAAGGATTAGCTCAGGGGTTCCATATACTGGATCCCAACTCAGAGATTCCCAGATTTGAATCCAGCTGCTGGACCTAGGTATTCTCTTTATAAGAGCTTCTTTCAATGGCTATTGATGTATAGTGATGTCAGTATCGATAGAACATTGTCCGTGCCTGTTCAATGTTCCTCTAAATCCCTTTTCGTCAATTCCTCAATCTCCATGACGAGAAAACAAAAAATGTTTCTTGGCATTTCAATTTCTAAGTATCGCAAAATGGGGCTGAGGATTCCTCCCTCTATCTTAGTGTATTCTATCCCAGCGTGTCTTTGTGCCCCCCAAAAAAGTGTCACATTGATTCTCTGTGCCGATTAGGCATTTCACTAATTAGTTAGAACTTCATTCTAGCCTTGAGCACAGCCAATCTGTCGAAAAAAAATATGCTCACTTCTGTAAACATCTGCTCCTAACCGTTCTACAGCCGTCCGTGTTCCTAGTTTAAAGGAGTCAGATACATACTCTACACATGAGCATAATGCTCTTGGGCAGAAAAAATAAATGCTCTAAACTTACTTACATTGGAGCCACGGTAGCCGAGCGGTTAGAGGCGAGACCTGCGAAGCTAATATGCATTGTGGTACTGGATTCGATTCCCAGTCTAGAGTCCTTGGATTTTATTTAATGGTTAATAAAATAAATTTATAGTAAAGTATGTTTGCTAGTAATTGGTAGTTGGATGTTAAGCCCCGCCTGAAAAAATAGGCGATTACTTTACTTTACTTTAAACTTAATTACTTGTAAGAATTCCAACTAGTTCAGCTGGTAGACCTCATCTCTTTTTCAGTCTAAAAACATCTAACTTCACGCAACCAATCGCTCAGTCTAAAATCTCCTCTGATTGATGCACAGATGACTACATATTGAAGAAAGTACCAGGTGCGATGAAGTGATGAATGAACCCTCTCCTTTCTGGGAGTTTGTCCAGAAAGTGCACTTTCCTCTTTTGCCCTACTTAATGCAGCTAAACGACCGCAGTTGTGTAATAAATAAATTATATAATCACACATAAAACACTCAATACGCTATTTTAATAATAAAAATTAATTCAACTGACGGTTATAAAGCCTATCCGTCATAAATGAGTAATATAATTAGAGGATCGTTGTACACCCCTGCATAATAGACATATTACATTTATGAATGGATTTAATGGCGTATATACATAGAATACATATTTCATTAATAATATAGCTAGTTATAAATCATTTAGAAAGAGATTTATTAATAATTCTATTTGTATGAAACGAAAGTAATAATTATGCATTTCATTGCTGGTCTCATTTGAGTAAATTAGTTGTGAAGACTCAGCTTTGTAATTCTCTTGAATAATATTTATTTAGAATTATCTAGAGAATTATAACAGCGGCTTTGAATATTTTTAAATTATTTTCAATATTGACCGTCAAATAGTCCTTCTGTGAAATGTTAAAATTTCTTTTGAATAAGAGTTTTTTCGTTAGGTTCCATGTAATTTAGTTAGGTACTAAGCTTACGTAATCATGTTTTCCGCCTCTTTCAGTTTCCGCCCTTATTTTACAAAGAGGATTATCTTTACTAAGTAGGAAGGAAATTTATGTATACACATATACTTTAGGCCGAAAATTTGCTAAACAGAAGTCTAAGTTAGGGAACGAATTAAGTAAGTATTCATTAAAATTTTAATAGTTTTAATAATATAGATTTCCTTCGTTAACAGTATGTGCTTATGAATTTATAATTATCTTTTATTTATTTAAAGTTAATCAATGTTTAATTTTGAAGCGCACATGCGTCTTTACAGGTAGAAAAACTGACAATTCAGTACTAACACAAAGTAATTTAAAGAGATTCTTGTCTTTCCTCGGGCTTCCTTGGTGAGGAGACTGAATTTAAAATAGCATCCATTCGGTTTATTTTAATCTGAGAAAGTCTTCTAACAACATCTTGGATGTCATTGGAAGTGAAGGGTTTTTTTTTGGCTCAGCAAGTAATTCTTTACTGTTGGTTCCTTAAATTCAAAGTATTTCTACAGATGGGACTAATTCTTTTCATTTGGTGCAGCCATCCTCAGTTCATCTGGGGCGTTCTAGTAAAGGGTGTACTTACTTCTGGTGAATGCCAGCACCTTTCTAGGGTTTCCTTGGATAACTTTTTGTAAAAATAGACACAGCCACACTAGCCACAAGTACACATTCTTCATCTGCTTCTTACAAGTTACACACATAAAATAGAATCCTGGGCCAAGAAGTGGCGGATTCTACCACGTTTACTCTCCGGCGGGGCTCCTGTCCATCTGTCCTCTTCAACAGCAATCCTCTTCCGATCACTGATCTGGTGCTCTACATAGAACAAACGACTCAAGTGGAATCCACACACTAGACTTAAAAGACAAGCAATGACGAAACGTGTGTAACTGCTTTACGGACTAACTTGGACGACTCTTCAAATTACTTCATTGAACTCAAACGCTTAATATACAAACACTATCCTCAAACCTATGTGGACTTACTGACTAGAGCTGTGGGGTTCAGCCAAACCTACAAACATACGGACTGTACAGACATTTCAGTCAAAACTACTTCGACAGATAGGTGACGCTCCTTTCTACGATGACTAACCTCACTCTTCACAACGACCTCGTACACCATCTCGCCAAGACTAAATACCAAAAGTTCCATACTGCTCTCTCGACTAGCTCTAATCCTCTTGTACTGTCTCTCGCTTCCTCTGCGACTTCCTCGCAGTCTGAAGACCTAAAGTCATTCTTCTCCTACAGAGAGTGCTACCGCTGGGTAGTTTCTCTCCTCCTGCTCTCCTCCCGCACCAGTTCATCTCTCTCTCTCTCCATATTTACTGATTGTATCCATGTATACAGATTGTAAATTACAAAATAAATTAAAAAAAAAACAAGATTTTTAAAACGCTTATGGTTGTAAAAATGGAAATTTAAAAGAAAACATCATAAAAGAGATTTGTAATTTTTTTGTTTTTTTATATCTGAATTTCATGTAATTTGGGGAAAAAATAAAACGGAGTCATCAGTCATTTTTTTTTTCTCGAAGAGGTTTGAGAAAATTTATTTGGAAAAGTTAGAAAGTTAGTCCGCGAACAACAGTTGTGGGCCGCCTCGTCTCTTCACTTGATGTTCATCGTCCCTTACTTTGAGAGAAAGATGGAGAAAGGACGAGATGAAAAATCATTTTTATATTTAAAGTTACAATTCGAATGAGAATTCTTATTAAGATAAACAATAATTTATGAGGGAATATGTTACATTTCCTAAAGGAAATAAAGTTGATAAAATTTAATAAATAATAAAATAGAAATTATACGCAATTTTTGAAAGCAATAAATTTAACCATGGCCTTTTTAAAACTAAAAATAAACCAAATTACTGTTATTAATCGCCCCATTAATATTGGCAATTCAAGTTAATTTTTAACAGTTTCTCTAAAACCTTTTTTTTTCCTGTAAAGCCTGAATGTTAATTCATTTAAAGGGAGAAGAGTTTTTGTGTCGAACAAACTCTTTATTTTGTACGGGAACGACCTTCAAACAATGTTTGATCAGGCAATATTTGAACAATAATTCTTTAAATTTAGAAGATCTTGGTGACAAACTTGTAAAAAATCACGAGTTTAATTTGCAAAGAGTTCCTTTATGTAGCCTTCAATTAGAGTGTTTCAACTTCAAATCCTATGAGTAGTAACTAAGATAATTGATCAATAAAGATCGTAAATAAATAAATAAAATAAGCTAGCAACGTGTTGGTAAGCAATAATGAGTAGTTCATGATGATTTACTGCCTACAAAAGGCTCGTATAATTGAATGAACGAATATTATGACTTTCAGATAATCTTGAAGTTTATAAAATCAATCACCAAGAATAGAAATTCAAAAAAAAGAAGGTAATTTTTGTTAAATGAATGTGAATGGCTAGGAATTCTGTCAGGTGGTATAAGCGTACACACACCGGATACACTCATGCTTGTTTTCTAGATTTCTATTGTATATTTATCAGTCCGGGTTACACGAGTTCCACATTCAGTTTGTCTTTTTCCATTTTAGCTATTTTTATTCTGTCACGCAATTGTTCTACTTCCTCTTTGTTCTTCTTATTCAACTTGTTTCCTGTTTATTTTTTTTTCAATTTTAAGATAACAGTTTTTATTTTTCTTGAAAGTAACTGGGTATTGCCAATTTAAAAATGTTTGTCGGAACTATTTTCATTCCCTTACCAGATGCTTTTAGAAAATATTATAAATAAGTAAATTTTATTGTTTTTAGGACTACTTACAATGTTCAAAAAGAGCATCATGAAAAATACAAAGGAAAGAGTGAAAAATGGCGGAAACATCAAGGAAAGTAAATAAAGCTATAAGCTGATGCTTCATTCAAAATTATTTCCCAGGAAGTGAAAAAGAAAATAATAAACAAAATAAAAATAATTATTATTTTAAACAGACGAAAGATGTGAATCACTCACTTTAGTAAATAATTATTTTATTCAATTAATTACAATTTTTACTAACTAAATCAACTGCCTTAGATTAGATTGCACAGACGGAGGGCTTCCGTTAGGGAAGAAAAGTAGGCAAAGGATGCCCATTGTTTCCCCGTCAGTCCCTCACCACTAACGATGCTGGATGATCGTAAATTACCGACCAATAGGATCCATGGCGATCCAGACTCCTTGTGTTCTGAATAATCTTAGAGAGTTTGTTTACCTTTCTGGAGGCCACAATTTTGAGAAGGAGACTCCCATAAATAAATGAAATAAGCACAAAAAAACTTTTACCTAGTGGCGCGTAGTTTTATTAGATTCGCCACAAGCAGTGGTGAAATTGGTGAATAGCTAAGGCATAACTGAATAAATTGTTGGGGGCACTTAGGGTGTCCGTCTTAAGACTCGGCGTAGGTATGTAGCGACACCATCGCCCAGGGGAATTCCTATACCCTTCCACACCCCTTTCCTTCATTCCTATCCCCCAAGGATTAATGTCATATTGGTCTTTGGTTCCTAGGTTACTGTACACATGACCCCTGAGGCAACGGGTCTAATCAGTAGATAATAAGTAGGCAGTACATCGGGCGTGCGATCAGTCACGCTGCTAATGATAATTTTATTATTTAGTGAAGTACTGAACTACGGGCGCAAGTGCCAGTTTCCAAGCCAAATTGCTTGCAATTGAGGTAGGATTCGTAGTGGTCGTTGGTTAAAATCGTTGGTTAAAACCGCTGTCCCCGGACATGAACTGGGCGGAAGGCTATATAAATGAGTACCAGCCATCGCTTGACGATGGAAGTGCTGTTGCTAGAAGGTGCGGCTGACCAGAGCTAAAGTAGAGATTGCCTCCTCTACGATCTGGGAGTGAGGGCTGGGCTCACGCGCTGGTTGAGCGTGATCTCAACCCGCCTCTTTGGAGGCCAAGCGAGGGAGTGCCTGCGTGGCACTTCAGTCACGAAGAGGCCTAGCACATCAGCCTCTCCGTGGTGGTGACATCCTTCTCTTGTAAAATGACCCTGTGCTTGCACAGGGGGTCTGGTAGATCCGAAAGGATAGGTACGGACCATAAAGAACCCCTAGTACTGACAGGAACGGGTAAGACGGAAAGAATGTCCGTCTTAAGAACTGGACTGACTGGTGGATCACAGAGGAACTGCTAAAAGTATGCAGGGCCGTCCTAGTCCAAGCGAAGTGCTTCGTTAGCTTGAAAACCATCAAAGTAGGATGTCCAAATCTTCAAGCGTTTTTATTTAGGATCCACTACTCTGCTTCCGTTCTATAATGCTGGTAGAAACAGGAAATACAGTTTGAGGAGTCATTATAACCAAGAAAGCTTCTTCCACTATCTTATCAGTACATTCGTCTCCTGGTATGCAGAAAACAAAACTGTATTCACTGTTCCTAAAAGATTAAGAGCAACATGACAAAACTGTATTCACTGTTCCTAAAAGATTAAGAGCAACATGACAAATTTAACTTAGAATGCTCTTAAGAGGAGGCCTCAGGACCTAATTGGCTGCCTGACTGTCCGGTGAAGAACCGGTTATCAGCCCATTTCTTCCAAGAAAGTAAAGTAGCAGCATAAAGAAGACCGACTCTTCAAGGGGGAAAAAAAATTAGCAACAATTTAACACCTAAAACAAAATTAAATATCTTCGGTGAGAGAAAGAGCTAAAAAGTGACCCCTATAAAAAATATGGTGACACTTATACAAATGGTGACAAGTATTTCGATATTAAAAGGGCACAGGTCACCATTTTAAAAGGCTACTCGTTGACGGCACCATTCTTCTGAAAACTATAAACACTTTTTTTTTAGTGTAGTACTTTTTATAAATCCTAACCTTAAAATTCGGTGTTAATCCTGCTTTTTTTCTTACAAAACACAGGATTAGATTAGCGAAATGTTTTATTGAGGGAACATTGCACTTCAAAGTTATTCTTTTCTGAATCCTCAAATTGCCGAAAAAGAAAGAAAAATCCTCTATAATAAGTTTACCAAGAACTCTCTGAAGCGTTTCATTACACGATGAGGGCTCCAAGGGTACATTACACCTAAGATGGTGATATTCAGCAGAAGTAGATAGCTAGGGTATCATTTAATTTAAGACCGGATAGCGAGAGTGTAAAGAAGTGTAAACGTGGTGTGAATACATTTTATCCCTAACTTCACCTTCTCATTTTTTGCAGCCCCAACATTGTTAAGGAGAGGGATGCTCTTATTGTAGGAGCTAGAAGAAACTTTTAGGTCGCCCTGGACTTGATCTTTTACAGTATACTCTGTTCTCTATGTAATAGAACATTTACCTTCTACCATTTCAGTTGTTTGCGCCCAAAATCTGTACAAACAGAAGGACAAAATTTAAAAAAAAAACGGGTCGAATGTTTCTTTGATTGTCAAACATTGTTAATGTTATGTTTTTATTAGTTATAATTACTTTACCTTAAGAAGATACTTCTGAGAGCATCAGCTCTGCATCTGGGATCGCCTATCTGTAAGAAACAGAGTGAAGAAATTTGGTCTCGTTTAACTTAAAGTGGAGTATGATAGTGTAGGAATTATATCGATTTTAATTTATCTTATATCAGTGCTTCTTAAACTATGGCTCGCGATCCCTCGGAGGGTCGCTAGAGAATTTTATATTGTGAACTGATAAATTAATTCACTTTTTTTTTTTTGTTTTCTTTTTTTGGCATTGGCTTTCGCCATACAGCCAGCATCGTCTAGGTGCTTATCACTAGAATATCACTCACTCTCCATTCTTACTTATAAATACATTCGCTTCACACATTCTTCATTCTACTATATACCACTATTTACATAAACTACTGCTAATGGATGGAGCAGCACTCTGTGCTCCTGCCATCCTTCTCGCTTAACCAAAATTAAAATCACGTAATCCTTCTCTAAGCATTTTGTTCCATTCATTCTAATTCGGCTATAGCTTCTAAATACATTCATATTTCATTGCTAGCTCTGCTATCGACTTAAGCACATAACTGTTGGTGGAGAATATAATGTCTTCGTAGCGAAATGGTGCATCTAAATACCTGTATATATCGTCAAACGTAAATAATTCACTTATTTAGTATCAAGTAAATAGAAAAAATAAGGTTTTTTGGTTTACATCAGTAACTCGCAAACGTTCAGCACGTAGTTGGGGATATAATATGTTGTAGTGATCCTGTCAAAGATACCATGCAAATTAAGTATAAATTTGTTGTTCTGTGACAGTACACTTTTCAATGGAGTTTAGGTTTCGCCCAATAGCAAGTGTCCATTAATCTTTTAAATATATGGTAAATGTTAATGGCTATGAAGTTCTAAGTTTCATACAAATTTAAAACATCCTTACTTATTTACGATTTATTTTAGTTTAATTTGTACTCTATAAAAGGGAAAATCAAGCTAAGAAATGTGAATCCGAAAAAGAAGAAACCAAAGCGACTTCGAGTACATTGGAAAATAAATCGAAAATACAAGAAAAGGGCCAGATTCATAACAGACAATGAATCATTTCTGCAATACGGATTTACTTTTAATAATTATCACGATAAACAGCAACCGCTTTGTTTTAATCTGCAACGAAACTTTGGCTAATGAAAGGAAGAAGCCCATAAAATTAAAACGAAACATCCTACCGCACTCAAATAAAGCAGAAGAATATTTTGAAAGGCTTTTGAGAGAATCTAAACAAGAAAAACTAAGTTTTGATAAATATGCCAGGAAAATACTTATTAACATCCTTCAAAGCGAAAGCCGAAAAATCCTTTTACAATTGGGGAGTAACTTGTATTGCTGGTAGCAGATAAAGTTACTGAGACGATTCATGGAATAAAGTATGCAGATGAACCGCACAAAAATTCCATTATCAAACAGTTTGTAAAATGATAACAGCAAATGCTGAGAAGTTGTTTCAACAATTAATAGAAAGAATTAAATAAAAGTAAAAATTTGCCATACAGCTTGATGAGTTTACAGACATTCAAGATTCAGCTCAATTGTTAGTATTTGTAGGATATTGCCACGATAATAATGTAGGTATATGAAGACTTGCTATTTTGCTGCGCATTGGAAGGTCATACAACAGGGAAAGACATATTCTTAAAAGTGAAGAGGGATTGGAATGGGGTAACTGCGTTGGTGTTTGTACTGATTATGGTGCAACCATGACGCGAAAATGTTGGATTTGTAGAGCGACTTAAAGCAGAAGGTAATAACCATATTATTTATGTCATTAAGAATCATCTTATAATCATTTTCACTACGAAAACTAATGTAATTTTTAACTAACCTATTTTATTCCAACTAAATTCTTCAATCAAAACAAACTAAAACATATCATAATTGGAATATAACATATTCTGCAAGCATTCATAAACCGTAATTGTTGGTGAAACGCAAAATTAAATCTTCAAAGGACTTTTTCTTACTCAAAATCGGCCTCAAAATATGTACTTTTGACGCAAACTCAAAATCGAAAACCTTCACAATGACAATATTTCCTCTAAAGAAGAGTAGGAGGTCGTAAAAAAGTGTTGTTGACTTGCCAGGACAGTAGATAAAAGGGAAAAGTCAGAGATTGCTCTTTCACTTTCATCGCTCATTATTAGTACAAAAATTTGTTAATTTTTGTAAAATATTTCGGATCTTAATTAGAGATGGGCTGGCAAAGAAGAAGAAGAAGAAGAAGAACTTTATATTTAGAAAGAAGTTTGGACTCTAACAAAGTTTTCCAACTTCAAAAAAAAGGGCATAAAGTTTTTAATTAAAATTTAGTTTCGATGTAGCAGAGAATTTCCAGGCTTTTTCTTTGTAACCATTAAATTAATGTTTTGTATTTAGTAATCATAAAGAATTTTTGAGGTCAATACAGTTTTTTCTGTTTTTTAAGTTAATCTAAGAACTCGAAGGAAAAGTTAGAAAAGATGGCTGTATTGAGTTCAAAATTAACTTTTTACTTGGGGTAAAGCACAAACAAAAAATCTTCATTTTTTAGATCTTCATAGGCTATGGTTCTTACTTAGTAATAGTCCTGATGTAGATGGCAGCAGTGACCTGAGTTCCCTAGCACTTGAATGGGACTCCTGCAAATAGCCTTCATTCAGTTGAATTGAACATTGCAGCAAAACAAAAAAGTGTTCCGTTGAGGTCGATCCTACGCGAATAAAACCTTCTAGTGATTACAAGATTAGTCCGTAAAGGCAGCCGAGAAAGCATAGCTGATCAAGATGGCTATGGGTTAGTGAACATAGCGAGTATAATTAGCTACTGAAATTTTTTGGAGTTCATATGATTATGTTGTCTATAGGCGTGCCTGTCCTAGGCCCAAATTTCAGTGTCTTATTTAAAAAAAGAAGTAGTGAAGCTGCTGGTAATTTAATGGACTATCAAGGAGTTATGGGAATAATAAATCCCAATTGAAAAACTTAGAAGTTATTACCTACAGGAAATTAACATTGTGACTAAGCGCCAATGAGAATTTAGAATTTTTGCCAGGATGAGGGAAGAAATGATGGAGACAGTGGTTGCCGGAAGTGGCCATAATGGAAAGTAGCTGAAAGAATGGGAACTGGAAAGAAATGGTAGGATGGTGTAATGAGGTGTGAGTGATATGTTGCCACGCCCTGTGGGTATAAATAACAATTCCACTCAGAGGTAACAATGTGTTATTATAGCGCTACAATTATTACTCAAGGCAGTTACATGAATTTAAAATTAGGTCAATTACAAAGAGAAAGAGATAGAGAAAATACAAAATTGGAAGAAACTGAAATGATAAAATAAAAATACTAATTTAATTTAAGAACACCAAGGGACAAAAGTGCAAATGCTTTAAGTATTAAAGGTGAACTTACATTGTAAAGTGAGATAGTACTTTTGGGAGCTGTATCAGTAAGCAGAAAAGCCCTGTTTTCATGTGCCCTTTAGTTCAGACCGCACTTAGGATAAAGTCGCCGTTGGGAAATACCCTGCTATGGTCCCGTACGTTCTTCCTTTATATCCTGTACCCATCTTTTGACGTGCGTATTTAAACTTTTTTCATTCGTATATTTCCATGTAAATAAAGTTGATTAAAAACAGTTCCTGTTACCTTTTTCTTTTAAATTGCATAACAATACTTATTTATCTCATCATGATAATTGTTTCCAGAATGCTGATGAGTCGATTGCTCTTCACGTTATCGCTGTTTATTATCGCTACATTTCATCTGGTTTCATCTACATCAACCACAGGTCAGTGAATAAATTTACTGTTTACTTTCAATTACTTTACAATAAAACAATTTAGCTGTAAAAGTTTATTAACAAATGGCCACAAACTTTATTCAACAAACGTACGAATTGTATTATTTATTTCAGTAGCTCCCTCTATTACGTCACAGGGAGAATACATTTATTGTCAAATTGTATTTAAAACAAATATTTGGTTTCTATCGTCAGGTTAATTATCTTAGAAAACAAAAAACAAATGACTCAATACAGGTGAAATGTTACAGAAATAAAACATAAAAATTTTGTTGTACCTTTAACATGTTCTGGACCAGCATTATTTTTGCAAATACATGGTAATAATAAATAATGTAATAACATATTGCATTTTTGGCATGTTACAGATAGTTTGGTACATTTTTGAACGTATCTACATTATTAAAATCAATAAATCAATACAAAAAAATAACTTCTAGTCACCATAACAAAAAGAAATGCAATTTTTCTTAACTTAAGAACAGAAACCAAAAAAACTGACAATACACTTAATTTGAAAATGATCTTTGATATTATAAAAATAAATATACAAAAAATTATGTAAATATGTATATCCTTTACACAAAAAACATTTTCAACATCAATGAAATTGTATAAATATCATATTTTTTTTGAAATTTATTTAGAAATTTACGTTCTAAACACAATAAGTAAATCTTTAGAATAATAACGAATAAAGAATCTCTTACACGTGATTATCTCTTAGCTGGAGAGGAGAAACTACGTAATGGGATAGCACTCTCGACATGATACCCATTTTGCTGGTCAGTCTCGAAGAAGAATTAAGGGGCTCTGGCGTTTCAGCCAGCGTGGAGAATTGTCAGGAATGGTAGGAGAAGCGTGAGAAGATTAGGGTAATGAGAGAGTTTAGGATGGTATGTCTGGTATTTTTCCTTGGCTAGTTGCTTTACGAAAGGAATGTCTAACTAAAATCGGTGGTGTAGTGTCAGGTTTATGTCGTAGAATGGAGCACGAAATGTTTGTCTTAAAATTTTTGAATGAAATGTCTGTATTGTCATGGTTTTGGCGTAGTCATGGAGATCAGTTTGAAAGTATAAGCTTAAATAATGCAATCAAAACCAATGTGCAACGTTATTTAATCAACTGAAGCTCAAAATATGACGTGCTCTAATGTATGAAAAGAAAAGCTTCAATTTTACGATAATTTCTACCTGGATGAATCAATGAGTCGCAGAATATGAAAAAGTATGATACTGTACAATAATGTTGTACATTTGTTCGCCTAGTTAAGTTTAATAGTTACTAAAAAGTTTTAAACAAACTGGTTTAAACTATTGTCCAAATATCCTTTAAAATTTGTGTCTCTTCAGATCGATGGCTCTTCAGCACAAAAAAAAAGACTTCTCTCCAATCAGACACCATTCAATCTCGATTTCACTCTATAAAAAACAGGGGCCTTTCCCTAAGCTATCAAAGGAAAATTGCTTTTCAGTTTGAGCATGAAAACAACTCTCATATTTGTTAGCATAAAGAACTGATTATCTCGCTAGTGAAAATGTCTAGCACTAGCAGTGTCTAGATTATGTTTTACTGAATGCCCGACAACAAATTGTTAACTTATAGTGGTCTTAATGCAAAATACTAGCTGGCTGCCCCGACGGAATGCATTGTTACTTACCACAAGTCATCCTAACATAATTGAAGTCATAATGGACATTACGTTTCATTCCCTTTTAGAACAATTAAAATCTTTCCATAAATTGGTACTAGAATGGACGCTGAAGGGCATTTTTAACAATTGAAATGGCACAAATCATGGATTACAAAAAATATACATATTTGGGATAAACCCTTTTAACACACTACCATTGTTAATTGTTTCTTCTATTGTTATTATCGTTAATTGTTTCGCCTATATAACTAGGCTAATAACTTTGCATAGCCTTTCAATTCCACTCTCAGTTTAAGTGGTGGCTCCACCCTTACTGGTTTCAGGCAAGACTCCGTCCAGTCTTCCAGGATGGCGCAAAGTCTGGGAAGGTAATCCTCTTTCGGCATCTGCTCAATTTCTCAGTTATTTGAATGTGCCTTGAATAATGGCAAAACAGTCAGTAAGTTGGTTTATTGAAGTTGCTCACAATTCTGTAAGTGCCACTAACTACCAATTCTAGTACCAGCTTCCTTCAAGTGCCTTCCATGTAAACAATGCTTGTAAGTTTTCAATGGATAGCTCCCAGAATGCCAATAGAGAACCAAACTCTCCAGGGGTAAGAGATACGAATCCGTGATCAGGGAAAATTTTATCAAGAAATTAATTTTTGGGCAATTCTGGGAAAGCAATGTAGTGATGTTTTCCCATTTATATGCTATTTCAGTATAATGTTCGGTACTATCACTTACATTTGTCCCGTAGTAGGTAATTACATTGTTAAAAGGATAGATTGGGAAAGCGGATGTGAGAATTTTCTGTGGTTTTTGAGTTTTCTGGTGATCTCTTCGACCAAGTCAGTAGATTTCATTAAATTTGTGACTCAAACCACTCCTAGAGGAATCAAAAGATTTCCAGAAAAACAAATTTCAAAGTATTGGGAATATGACACTTTGTCATATCTATTAATAGCTGCTCAAATAAACAAAAAAACTGCACTATTATTTATTTATTTATTTCTGTATTTATACAAAGTTGCATGTTACAGCAAGAGTTAGCCTTTTACTGTACCATAAGAATTAAGATTCAAAAGTAATTAAAATAAACAAACTTATACAGAACTTAAACGTAATACAACTGCAGGTGAACTTAAAAAGAAAAAGGAAAATGACACTCAATAGAACATAAACTGTTCTTTTTTTTGCTCTTATACGAAAGGAAACAAACAAAGTGTTATCTCAGGAAAATAACATCAACATATAATAATAAATAGGAATCTAGGCAGTACAAAATCATAAATTAATCCTTCACATTACTGACTGAAATAACATTACACAATAGTTCCAGTGGGCACAGTCTGGACATTACTCTTGTAGCAAAGTACTACGTAATCTCATTGCTTTAGTAAAAAAGTTAAACACGTTAAATACTTTGTACATGCAAGTATGTTTGTTAAAGAAGTATCTGACTGACTATTAAGGTATCTATTTCTATATAAACTGTAGTAGGGGCATTTTAAAAATATATGTTCAAGAGATTCCTCGCTTGCTCTGCATAATTTACAGATAGTTCAACGCTATAGCTTATCTTTTTTGTATAAATTGTAAATTTTTTAGCAGAACTAATCCTGAGTTGGCTGTACACCCTGACGGCTTCCAAACAAATATTATAGAACAAGTAATCATTCTCATATTTTGCGAAAACTGCACTATTTAGTCACCATTACTTTAAGTATTATGTAGAAAATTTAGGGCATTTGAAGAAATTCGTTTAACTGTATTTGTAAAACTTTTTATATTGTTAATATTCACGTAACTTTACTCAGTGACTTGAGGACTTTGTTTGAAGTTCTTTTCAAGAAAAATTAATTAAGTTCAAAGAAATAGAAATGTCGCTCTTTCCTCCAAAATTCCTTTTATTTATATTGAATCCTATATTGAAGCCAATTAAATTTAATAAAATGGGAAATTTAATGAAAATATATTAGATACTTGAAATAGAAAAAGTTATAAAAGGGTTTTTACCTGACTTTTATTTACTATCATAAAATATTTACATTATATTCATTTTCTCTCAGAAAGTACAATATTAACAGTGATGGGTAAAGTTTTATCAGAAAGCTTATCGTTTAAACTCTGGACTTTTATTCCAAATCTAATCCAGTTTCGTTGTGTACTAAGGAAAGGAATGCCTGAGGATATAGTATGAACCCTTTTAGGCCGTCAGCTTATTTACATATCCTATTTGTGAATCCTAGCATGATATATATATAAATAAAAGATTGTTTATTCAGGAAGTTCGATCGAATAGTCGATTCAAAAGTGAAGGATGCTCAAATAAGCTGAAAATTGTGAAATTTTTAACCAACTTTTCCACCCACATATTGCTAAATAACTTTATTCAGTGTCTGAGTATTTAAACGAGAATTTTTTGATAATAATTCTGAGTAATTATTTTTTTCCACTTACAACGTGAGTTATTGCTGGACGAATAGCATATAACTTTATTTGAGATGATTTTTTGAATGCGGTATTTTTTATATACTGATTGTGTAGGAGTCAGTTGATTTCCATTGATCCAAACAAAATATTGTTCCCTTGTCAATCTTGAAAGAATAAAATTAATGACAAAGTACAAGTTTTAAAAATAGAAATTGTTGTACAATAAGCTGTTTGATAAAATCAGGTGATGCTTAACTAGAAAAATAATCTAAGCTGATGCTGTTTGTTTCATGATAAAGTTCTTACATATGTAGGTTCAGTAAACCCTAATAATACTGCATATCAAACTATCTCAGCGGGCCCTACTGAAAAGGACTAACGTGTAAACTGTTCGTGTTGTTAGGCTGGGTCCTTCTGGGACGCCAAGAACCCTAAAAAAAGTGGCTAGTCCAATTCTTCTAGAAGGGCCTGGACGTTTAATTACTAAATAAATAGAAAACATATCCTTTAGGATCAGCTATTTTTTTTTAAATCTTTTGCGAATCGCTTGTTTTGCGATTGAAGTCTTGAAATTCTGTGGTACAGAAAGCAACTGCATTATTTTGTGGTTACATCGAACAAAACTCTAAAGACAATAAGTAGTAGTAATCGCCTATTTTTTAAGGCAAGCTTAACGTCCAACTACCATTAACTAGGTATCGTGGACGGAGGTAACTAGCAAACATACTTTACTGTAAATTTCTTTTATTAACCTTTAAATAAAATCCGGGAATCGAACCCAGTACCACAATGAACATTAGCTTTACAGGTCTCGCCTCTTAACCGGTTGGCTACCGTGGCGCCTAACTCTAAAGATAATAATATAATATTTAAATTAATAAGGTACAACATTAAGATATGTATAGACTGGAATTCACAAATCTAATAAGTTATAACTAACAATAATCAGTAATTTATTTAAAACATAACGTTTTTAACTGTTCTTCTTAAATGTGATATAAACCTGAATACAGAACGCACCTTAATTATAAAAGATCTTAGATTTTTTAATTTATTTTTTTGGATTATTTCATTCGCAAGGTCAATTTTTGGACACGCCAAGTCTCAGATTGATGTTTCATTGTTTCTATTTGACACAATATATTCTTTTTTATAATATTATTCATAGCGGAAACCATTTGATTAGCACAAAAAAAGAAGAAGAGGTACAGTATTGCTTTTTTTTCTACATCAACGGAAATATCATATTAATGAGCTAAAGCGGATGTTTTGGTAGCATATTTTCTGTCGCTTTTAATTTTATTCAATACTTTTATTTTTCATGAGAAAATCAAATAGCAATCATTTCCTGTAATTTTTAAAAGGAAGGATTTTATATTTTAATTTAGAGTATCATTTTTGTTTGATGGATTTTTTTATCTCGTTTACGTAGTTAGCTTATTTGGAACGTTCCCTCATTAGTTCTTCCTTCCTAGCTCATTAATGTTTCTTTTAATTCTTTTTTTAGAGGTAGTAAATTAAGTATGTTTTCCAGCATATTTTATGTCTACTTAAAGTTGAAAACAAAAATCAAAAAGGAAAGTAATTTTATTGCAAAAATTCTCATTCGTTTAGAAAAACAGCTAATTTAGATTGCTGCAGCGTAAATCTGGCTTCCTGCTATTTTAGTCTGAACAATTGCGGGATAATCACTTAACTTGGGTTGTGTAGCAATGTGGAGTTTTTCATTGTATCAACATCTCAGTCTGAGTAGTGGGTGGCATTCTACTTCTTTTTTATTTTTAATAACTATCCTCAACGTGTGAATATATATTTATTTTCATGTTAAGTAAGTTTTGTTCCACAACCTAATTTACCTTCCCCAGATGGAAATCATTGCTCTGGAACAGATGCTTTCTACCTTGGCATATACTGCAGTTTGCTCGTGACATTTACATGTTCAATCATTTGAAAGGGCCAATTAAATGTTACAAAAATTGAATGACCACATCTATAATTGTATGAAAGGTTGCTCATTAAATCATTGCTCATTAGAAGCTCATTGAATTTCAATCAAACGTCATTTAAAAGAAAAAAAAAAAAAAAAATTATTATTCCACGTCTTTTCGGTCAATCTCCATATTGGTTCTCTATTATTCAACAGTCGTAAATGATCGCCATATTTCTTTCATTATTGTCCCACATCCCCTGTTGTCTATTATTCTATCACCAAATTCATGAATGGTTAAACTAGTTCGGTTCTTGCATACATTCGTATAAATTAATGTTCACATTTTTGTTGTCTCTTTTGAAATTTCAAGCAATGATTCTCAGCCTTTCCTTCTCTCATTTAAGAACATAAATTTACATTTCAAAAATTTATCACTTGTAGAATAAGTACCACAAATTTGGTAGAAACTTTCAGAAACGTCTTAGATAAATTAGCAAAAAAGAGGCGCAAGATGCAAAGGTAAATTTACCCAATACCTGAAATTCATTCTAATTTTCAACAGCTTCATAGTGCTTGTCTTGTAGATCATAGATTGAAGAGGAAGTGGCTTAATGCTCCTATTTTGGCTCCGTTCAGAGTCAATGTTTTATCACAGAATGCAAAATAGATTCAATGAAGAGATTTTGTTAATTGTGTTAATTGTATTAACCCTCAACTGGTATCGTCGGGTCAAATTTGATCCGCGCGTTTTTATTTTGTGTGGCATTTTGTAGGAATTGACTACAAACGTCTCCCCTTCTCTGAATTCTCATCTTTCATCCTCACCAACAATCGACCATACAAATCAGTCATTCTTGAGCAGTGCAAGTAAATAAAATATAGGTTTTGGGTCAAATTTGACCCGACATACCACTTTACGTTATACCCTTTTTCTTAATAATTATTTATTTTTATGTTTTGGTGTTTGTTTTCTTTTCTATTTTTAAATATTATCTATAATATTAAATATTATATAGTAAATATTACATAATATTTAATATTATTGCTGATAACTGGTTCTGTTCAGTTAAGCTGGTCCATGAACTAGGAAAGCTAAATTTGACTTACTAGGGGACATTGCTAAAAAAATAAAAAAGAAAACCCCTCTTATATAATTCCAAATAAAAAAAAACTACCGTCGAAACCTCATTGTTTGTCTTTATTGGCAACAAAACGGTGGTGTTTTGAACCAAAACAGAACAAGTATGTTATACTCGCATCATGATAATTCGGTACTTGCAGAATTATGGGAAAAAACATTCAACTTTTCCACTTGTTAACTTTTTTGTTTTGTTTTTCTTAATCTTATGAAACAAATTTAACAAAATATTTATCATTTTCGTTTGTTAATTAAATTTTCTAACAAAAACTAAATCGTCTTTAATTATATCAATGATCTTTTAAAAGTAATGTGCATTTAAAGTTTAGGGTCAAAGCTGACCCGACGATACAAGTTGAAGTTGAGATTTTGAGGATACCAGTTAAGGTTTAATTAATTATTAATAGTGCTATCCCCAGACAGGTGCTCTGATATGCAAAACAAATTGTAAAAGCCATTTTTTAAAACTCTGTACGTGTATTTCCAAAGAAAACAGAAAATTAACGATTGCGCTATTTCCTTAAAGGCAGTCAAGACAAAGTAAAAATATTAATGAAACCACTTGTCAATAAGGATTTGTGACTATTTTAAGTTAGTGTGCATAACTATACTGGTGATTATGTGGGGTTTGTTTTCCTTGTTCGCTTCGAAAATCGATAGTTTTGTATCTATTGTATATATAAATATATATATTGGTTGTTAAAGTTGTTTGGTGAGTTATAATGATGACCAACAGGGCAAGAGATGGTTTGGCAAGTTAATTTTGGCTGAAGCCGCTGTCCACAGTTCCAATATCTTTTACGTGTCTTTTGCGTCAAGTGGGACTAACTAGCGCAGGCAGAAAGGATGGCTAGAGTGACAGAGACAGAGAATTTAACGGCAAGGGATTGGTTAATGCGGGCTTACTGGAGTGGTTAGCCGGCTAGAGAGTGTTGAAGGTCAAACCTAATAGCCTTAGCCACCCTTTGCTCTCATCAGTAACTGGCGGGCTGCCGTTTCCGCCTCCGGGGACTGTAAACATTACCACCACCCCGGTCGCCGCCTCACTACGGCTTGCTCCGCATACTTGAATTATCTCTCTAATCAGTCTGCCGTTAGATCAATCCTCTGTGAAATATGGCGTTGGTAATGCGTGATTAAAAAAAGAAAAAAAAGGGGAAATTTTCTTCTTCTTAATCACTTGATTCATTACTTTACTTAGCCGATAACGAATTCTGACTTGATGTCTAATCGCAGATCTCATATTAGGATTAAGAACTTATTGGAATTAACAAGCGATTGTGAAAACGACTAAGTGTCAAAACTTGGCCTTAAAGATTCATATCGAAAATGTAGTATTTTAAGCAGTGCCGGATTTTCCTATAGGCTAACTAGGCCTCAAGATCAAGAGGGGCCTACATTCAAATTGTTAGCAAAATTAAAATTACACTATTCTAAAAACAGTGAACACCATGCCACATTTTTTATAAAGGTTAGTACCAATAACAACATGTCTCATTTAATATAGTGATATACGAGTATATCACTATAGTGATGTATTTTATTATTTCTCATGTAATATAAAATCTTAAAAATGGGAGGTGAAAGAGCCTCATAAGTGGAATAGCCTAGTGCAAGGGTCGGCAAGTTATTTCAAATAGAGAGCCATTTTTCCTTAAATAATTTTAATAAATCTTAACAAGAGCCGCAAGGATGGTAGTGTAAACATATCTGTTGATCATTTGTATTTTCACAAATTATTATTTTATGATATTCAATAACATTTAAATGTTTTATATATTTATTTTCACATATTGCGAAGTAAATAAACAAATAAATAATAACTAAACCTGTGTTTGATCGAAAGTATTGTATAATTACGTACTTTATTTTAATATAATTCTATTCAATTTCAAACCTATCACATTTAAAATTATTTTAAAAAAAATACCTTTGAGAAATGGAATTGTCATTTGTTACAAAAAATTTAAAATATACAATATATTTTGGGCAGGCTGAAGAGCCACACAATTTGGATAAAAGAGCCGCATGCGGACCCCTGGCCTAGGGCCTCTTTTCATCGGAATCCGGCCCTGATTTTAAGCAATTTCACGAAATAGATTTTGTAACATAGTTGGCGAATGAATAAGTACCTATCTATCAAACCTAACAAATGAACAGGTATAATATTACTACTTGCTAAGTAGTAATATTGTAAGTTTCAAAAAATTCAAGAACAACAGGAAATCATGGGACTATTCACGCTAGAGTATTTATTGCCCTAAATATCCCAGGTATAAATTTCGCAAACATCCGGTGATTAACTCTTGCTGATGATTTTTCTCCTTAATAAATTACTCAAAAAGTCCCTTCCATTTGTTTTTTTGTCTTGTTTGTTCCCATTATTTCAGCCACAGTTTACTTAAGCGGCTATTTTTTCCACTACATCACAGCCCTTCGACGTCACTGTTGAAAATCCTAAACAAACATTGAACTTGTGCTTTCACACTCGTCGTACACTTTTCTTGTTAACGCAAATATGCTGTATGTGTTATCTAGAGGATATTGTACAATGTAAATATATGGCATTTTTGCTTCCTACATTTTAAAGGATTTTCTGATTCTAACACAAGTACATTTATTGTATATGTACAGTTCCAGAATTTTCTCCTCTTCAGTAAATATTATCAGTTTTCTTTATTTTTCTATCCTCTAAAATGTATTCTACATGTGTGGAAGGTTAAGTTTTCCATTTAAAGTCAAGTTCTTGCTTACCCATATGAGTCTAACGAATAGGCAACTAGGTAAAGATGTGGAAAAATAAAACTATGCCCAAGTGTTCATATTAATTTTTTTTTCAATAATCGTTTCATTAATTCAGGAGATAAACCATAAACTTGGACGAAAAGGCTAGCTGTTTACGGTAAGGTAGATTATTGATTTGGAGAATATTAGGTTAACTTGAGCTTTAGAAGTTGGGATAATAAACGACGGATTACAAAGTGCTAAAATATGTTTAAACCTAATTTTTGCTAAAAACTTTCAATAATTATTTTTTAACATGACTATCAGGGGGTCGATGTTAATTTTGTTGTAGATTATATTAGTAAGTTTTAATTAAGTTATTTATTAATTTTCTAAAATTTATTCAATTATAAAACAATATTTTCAGAAAAATAGTGATCTATCGCTTGAAACTAGTCTCCACATTGTGATGGTAGAACGGTATCAAAGAAAGTTTCTCACAGATAACTGAACAAGGGTGACTAAAATTACATAATAATGTTTAAAAAGTATTGCTATTCATCATTTAAAATTTTATATTGTATTTATTAAATAATGAATTTAATGCACTCATAGTAATTGCGATAAAACAGAAATTGAAATGAGGACTTTTTCCACTAAATTTAGTATAAAAAAGGGTCTAATTTTTAGCGATTGCAGAATAAAATAAGAAAACATGGAAATAAAAATTCGTATTATTTAAACCTTTGATTGGTGTAAAGTGAACAACGTTCCCCTCGAATAATGGACAGATAAAATACTAAATATGTTATTAATAGCACTCAAATTAAAAAGAAGTTATGAAAGCCTTACTTTAAGTCTAGTGTACGATTGAAAACCTGGCTAGTCTGAGCCTAGCGATTTGTTAAGCCTTTATATTTGGAATCATTAACTCTACGCGGTGAGACTATTAAGTAACGAGACTGATGCTGCTACAGAAGAACTATGCATGTGCCAAATCCTAACGACCGATAGCTGTGCAGCGTAAAGCCTTAACTTTCGATTGCAGCGTCTCACGTGTTTGACAGAAATCTGTCTGACCGGAACCGTCGTTTGTGTAAGAGGTGTTAGTTTCGTTTTGCCGAAAACATGATACTACACATGTAGTAGAGCAACGAATTGTCGTGAAATTTCACATGATACTTGGTAAAACCGCTACTGAAACTTATCTTTTATTAAAAGAAGTTTATGGTGACGAATGTTAATCACGTGCGCGAGTTTTTAAGTGGTTCTAGCGTTTCCAAGATGGCCGAGAAGACGTCGGAGATGATGACCGCCCGGGTCGCGTGTCCACATCCAAAACGGATGAAAATATCGATTATAATTAATCAACATTACTACCGTGAGGTGCTTGCTCAACTCCGTGAAAGAGTAAGGAAAAAACGACCCGATTGGTGGAAGAACAAGTCACGGGGTTCTCCAACAAAACAACGCGCCGGCTCCCACTGCATTGTCTGTCAAGACGTTTCTAGCCAAGTTCAACATCTCAAGTTTTAGGCCATCCGCCTTATTCGCCTAACCTAGCCCCATGTGACTTTTATCTGTTCCCCAATGTCAAAGTCTGCATTAAAAGGAACACGATTTCGGTCCGTTGAAGCTGTGAAAGAAAAAGCGGCATGTGTCATGCAGGAGCTCACAGAAAAAGACGTCCAGCATTGTTTCGAACAATGGTAATTTCGCATGGTGCGTTGTAGGGATAGGGGAGGGGTGTATATTGAAGGTGATAATAACTAAATATGTATAAATTTAAAACAAAATGTTTTACAGCATCAGTCTCGTTATTTAGTAGCCACACCTTGTAATTCATTGAAAGTAGAAAGTAGCATCGTAGAGAAGGCAGAATTTAAGGGTTCTGCAATGAGGGAAGACGCAAAAATCTTAGATTGAAGAAGCTTAATACACCTATTTTGGCTCCGTTCAGAGTCATGTTTTATCACAGATTGTAGGTGACAGTAATGTGTTGGCAGTAGACTTAGCCAATGAGCATGATAAACCCAAAAAAATGTTGAACGCACACACATCTACCTTGGCAAGTTTTCAATGTGATTTTTTGATTGTTAAGAGTAGTAAGTGCTCAGTGTTTGTATGGTTAGGCTAAGACACTGCAGGGTCGCTACTTGTCCTGATAACATCCTGATACCTCCCGATAACAGTTGCAGCCTAAGAGAGCGTTACTTCTATTGTACCTTTTTATCCTGGTACCTTAAATTCATAAAATACTCATAAAATTAACAATAAAAGTTCTGTAAATTGTTAATAGTCCTGAAATTAACTCCAACAAGAACTTTTTCTTAGCAATATTTCTCTTTTAAATTCAAATTTATTAAATTACAATGATGTAATAATAAAAACTTTAAATATTAAATAGGACTGGTTAGTCAGAGGATGGGAAACTTCTTCTGAAAAACAAATTACCATGAAAACTTTTCTTGCTTCCTCCAGATATCTTATTAAAAATTTTGGCTAAAAAAGAAAAATCCGAATAATAAATAAAGGGCAAAGAAAACTTCCATGGGGGAAAATAACTTTTCTATGAAGGGAAGGGCTTCTTTATGTTTTATGGATTTTCCAGTCGTTATTCTTGATTTTTAGTTAAACATTTTCATGTAAATAAATAATGATTATTTAATGTAAATGGTGAAGCTCGTGTTTTGCATATTTAGAGCTATTTATTAGTCTCTTGGGCAATGATTTGTTGCTCTGTCTCGAGCTATATTTAATGTTGTGCTTCCTTTATGTTTATTATTACTCTCTTTCACTTACTCATCCTAAAAGGAAGCAATACAATCGTGTAGAGAGTTTCTATTTTGAATTTCTATCGGAAGTAATCCCCAGTACAAAAAGTGATCTTTATTTGGTTTTTTGAGTCCACTAAGAATCGCTTTGATATTTTACTTTGATGTTTTGTTAGGGGACCCAACAATAAGGATCTTTTTAATAAAACCAATCACCTGAAAATAACATTTAGATATATTTTAACAGGCGAGTGTTGGTCTAGTGGTCAACTTGTGGTTCTGTGAGTAGGAGATCCTCAGTTCCAATGGATATGAATACTTTTTATTTGTTAAAAAAAAATTGTTTTTCAGTAATGTATGAGCCATCCACGACACCTAATTGGTGTTTGGACGTTAAGCCCTTTTCCTTTTATATATATTTTTTTATTTTAATTAATTAATTTTATTTTTTTGTATATTTTTTCATTAATGAGAATAACGATCTTATTTAAACTTCGAACACTGTTACACATGGACAAAATGGATCTCCAACATTATTTGAAGCATTTTCTACTTACAACTTCATTGCTTTCAATCCACAAAGTTGCCGATTCAGTAAATTTTTACCACTTGTATCTTTATGAGTTTCTGCTAAATTTCTGAAATCCTGAGCTAAAAGAACACCATTTAACAGCGAGATTCTACTGTAGGTTATTTTCTTTTTTAATTTTCTGTAATTTTCTAGACAGTCACCTAAGCGATTTACTTAATGTTAGTCTTAACGCCCGTTTACGCTAAGTTTTCACGTTGGTTTAAATATTTTTTGCAGGAAATTATAGATTTTAGTGTATTTTAGAGCTTTTGCGTTACGCATATTTCATCAATTATTTGAGAGGCTCGCGTACTCATCCTAAAAAAAGAACTATATTGCTCAACTCAATTTGAGGAGGTACATTACGAAGTGGTTTATTTCTGGCTTTCGGCTTCCCTCTCTTTCAAGAACTTAGAGTGCCTGGATACCAGATGTGTGAGGAGAACTCTTCTCTGGGGATCTTGGGGTAGAGCTGTTTTGGCACCAAAAACGTGGGTTATTCCTCACTTACTACACCGCACTTCTATGGCTTTCTTGCACAGCATGGGATTTGTTATCAGATGTTGGAGAAGTTAAATTTTTGAGGAATCTTTTTCAGAATATTTTGGGTGGGCGTTGGAAAGAAGGAAATCTATTCTGAATACTGTATTGCCGCTTCTCCTAGAGCTTCCAAGGTGAATGAATGCTTTCATCACGCCGGATGTATCGTAGGATGAGAGAACTTGTCTGGCACTACTGGAGAAAGGACGCGATATATCTCCTTTGTTTGCAATGCTTTACATATTGTTTACAAAAATTAATTGTCCTTAATTGTATAAAATATACTGTTGGACAACTACATATATTGTTTTAATATTTCTAAGTTAAAATAAATTACATAAACTGCGGCCATTGGATGATAAGATTGTGGATACATACCAGATTGATGAAGCAATTAGATTAAAGATTAGATTAGACTAGGGCGTCCTCAAGGCCTACGCCATTGCGACCCCTTTGGATCTATTGTGGCTCCCCTCACTCTAAAGCTCACCCTCCAGACCTGTCCTTTTGATCAGACACTTAATTCTGGAGAGCGACTCTTGGGTAAAGCTCCTCAGGCCTTGGTTTTTCCTCCTTAGCCATACGAGCCCCTCGCACTGACAAACACGTGCAGTGCCGTTTCCTCCCTCTTCCTGACAGAACCTGCAAAGGCTATCATCTGCCAGGCCCATGCGATGCATGTGTTTCTTGAGCCTGCAGTGGCCAATTAATAGGCCTACAATCATCCTTATAGCCCCACGGCCTTGACGGATTAATTCTGCAGTCAGCCTCGGCTGGGTTTGATGAAGCAATGCTATCGATCTATTCTTTGTAGCCCAGAGGAATTATCTACGTCTTAACAATTGTTTGAACAAAAATATTCAAACTTCCCTGAAGATCAGGACTTCATATAAATTAACAAAAAAAGGAAACTTTTTTTGTTACGAGTAATTAAGTTAAGAGTAATGCTGGTTCTATTGACAGGATTTCCTTCTTACTACCTAGAAAAGATTCATTCTTGCCGTAGCCTTCTGGTATCCGTCACTTTATCACTATCAAGTAGCTGCTGGCTCTCCTTGAATAAATAACCTTATTTCAGTTTCCAACTAAAACGACGGATGTGCCTGTATCTCACTTTGCTGACTATCCACTTCACAGTCTCAGCTTGCACATTGATCTCCCTAGATTTGTTACTTCTGTTTTTTGTTCCACTCAATTTAAAAACCAAACAAATATCTAAATCTTGGATAAATGATTTTTTGTTTTTTGTTCACCGATTTAATCCACGTTGCCAAAGTTACCTTAAAAAGAATTTAAATTTTATAATTCTAACTTTCTTTTAGGTACAAGGTAAGTACATTGTGCCAAATTTTCGTAATTCAGTTGTCACTGAAAACATCCTTTTAGACATCCTCTTGTTCTAATTGGTCGATCTTCAGACACATGTTGCTTTATTTTCTTTAATTAACACCCTAACCTATAGTAATTTATTAAAAGTTAAATTTAAAAACAGGGGAGTATACTTGGCCCCGTCCTCTACACAGTCATACCTGTACAACCCTCTACACTACTCTGTACAGACGACACAGCCATACTAACTACAAGTACACATCCTACATCAGCTTCATACAAGTTACAGGACACACTTACATAAAATAGAATCCTGGGCAAAGAAGTGGCGGATTAAAATGAACCCACAGAAATGCCAGCATGCCACGTTTACTCACCGGCGAGGCTTCTGTCCACCTGTCCTCTTCAACAGCAATCCTCTTCCTTGCACAGATCTTGGTGCGCTACCTTGGGCTCTACATAGACAAACGACTCACTTGGAACCCACACACTAGACTTTTAAAAGACAAGCAATGACAAAACGTGCGAAACTGCTTTACAGACTTCTTGGACGATGCTCTAAGTTACCCATTGAAGAACTCAAACGCTTGATATACAACACAATTCTCAAACCTATGTGGACTTACGGACTAGAGCTGTGGGGTTCAGCCAAACCTACAAACATACGGACAGTACAAAAATTTCAGTCAAAACTCCTCCGACAGATAGCTGACGCTCCTTTCTACGTGACTAACCTCACTCTTCATACCGACCTCAACATTCCCTTTATAGACCAACTCGCTAAGACTAAATACCAAAAATTCCATACTACTCTCTTGACTAGCTCTAATCCTCTTGTACTGTCTCTCGCTTCCTCTGACATCCTCGCCGACTGAATCGCCAGTGGCCATTATTCTCCAATCTCTCCTCTCTTCTATGGAGAGAGCTACCGCTGGGTAGCTACTCTCCTCCCGCACCAGTTCATCACTCTCTCCATATTTACTGATTATATACAATGTATACAGATTGTAAATTACAAAATAAATTAAAAAAATAAAATAAATTATGTAGACTGTGGTCAAAGAGAGCTGTATCAGTGTTTGCGACAGACGTTTTATTTCAATACATTCTTATTTTCTCCATCGCCATGGACAAATTATCCCCTTTTTTCCATTCAAAAGCAATTTTTTCTGCCATAAAATAATAGAAAGATACTTCTCTGTTATTAAATTTAATATAAATTAGCTGTTAAGCGAATTGAACGAACTATTAAGTAAATATTCATATTAAATGCAAGGATTCCATTTTAGGACCGCATTATTACTTGAAGTAGTTAAAGCGTGCTCATTGATGTTTACCCAGGGCTCCATATTAAATATATATATAACTATCTCATGCTACATATTAGAGAGTAGAAGCATGCTGAAGTGTGTAGCTTGCTAAAAGGCTAGCGGCTGTACTGTGCCCAAAGTACTAAGCTATAGTTTTCCTTTGATATAGTTGAGCCTGATCCCAGTCTACAACTTTGCTGTTGTTGTTGTTGTTGTCGGTGATATTGCTGTTGATATTGTGTTTGTAGTATATGTTCAGTTAAACTTTTTGAGTTCTTTACGTAGTTCTGCACACTGTGTAAGGCGACACTTTAACCAAATCCAACTTTCACCGCTGGCCTATTTTCCATATGAATGTGACGTAAGTATATAGTATATATATAAACTCCACTTTTTTTACGGAATGTATTTTTTTCCACTGTCAAGAAAACGAACGAGGTAAATCTACCTGAGTTTTCTTTTATTCATTCATACTCCCGCAAGAGTGGAGAAATGCAAATATTTTCCACATTTTACTTATTATGTTTCCTTGAAAATAATCCTGCCACGAGGCTAGTGCCAGGATAAAGAAAGTTCAAAGGAATGATCTCTTTTTTTTTACTTCTCTTATCCCCCCATGTGTGCTCGCATGACGCACGTATGACTGTTTGCAGAAAGCCTAAATGAGAACCGATCCTTTAGAAAAAAAATGATCCAATATAATCCAGATTGATTTATTTTGTTTATTAGAAGCGCAAGGAGAATAGATATCAAAGTAGACTCGATCTTAGATCCTTCTAATCCCAATGATTCCATTCGTAGTACTGCTCTAAAATTGAGGAAGGTGTTGCAGCATTGAAACTTAGCTATTGGCCTAGGCAACATCTATTCGGATGGGGCTAGATCAGGGGTCGGCAACCCGCGGCTCGCGAGTCGCATGCTGCCCTTTTATCCAAATTGTGTGGCTCCTCAGCCTGTCCAAAATAAATTGTATATTTTAATTCCATTGAAACAAGTGAAAATTTTCATTTATTAAAGTAAAGAATTTTTTCTAAAAGAATTTTAAATGAGATTTGGTTTGAAATTGAATAGAATTTTATTAAAATACAGTACGTAATTATATAATACTGCCGCCTTTTCATTCAAACACAGGTATACTCGTAGTTATTATTTATTTGTTTATTTACTTTGCAATATGTAAAATTAAATATATAAACCATTTAAATGCTATTGAATATCATAAAATAATAATTTGTGAATACAAATGATCTGCAGAGTTGTTTACACTATCATCCTTGCGGCTCTTGGTAAGATTTATTAAAATTATTTAAGGAGAAATGGCTCTCTACTTAAAATAGGTTGCCGACCCCTGGGCTAGATAGACAAATATATCACAGTCAGTACTTTTTACAGCCTGGTATGAGGTTCAGTTCAGGCCTTCGTACAAAACTTCAATACAGAGCTTTATGCTGGGAGACTGTACCCTTCTTCGTGGAGTTCAGGGCTGTAATACCACCCGTCAAAATCCGGTTTATTAGTTTCTTAGAGGATTTCCCAAAAACTAAAGACAGACTAGCAAAGTTAGAGCTGTGTAAGTTAATTGTAATTCTAAAACAAAAAACAAAACCAAAATGGTAATAAGTGAGCGTTTAATATCGCTAATTTTATCCAGTTTTGACCAGTTTTGGACTTGCATTCATCATTAGATTTTCTCAGGGACGATTTCAACCAAGATTTTATGTACAAAGATATACGAATTGCATACATATCTTACAGCTTTTATTTGTAACATTTTCTTTTAAAAAAAAACTCGTATTTAACTGCACTTCAGAAGAAACAGGGATGTATACGCTTTCCACTAAAGAAAATCCCTGAGAGAAAACCCAACTACCCACACTATTTTTCATAAAATGGCTTCATATTTCTAAATTTTTAATTAAATAGCTTGTTTTTGTTACTCAACATTGTTTATTTCTCTCAGACGTTTTCCAATATTCAGCTCCCTTGGGGATATTTCATCAATGTGTTTATAAGATCTTGTAAAATTTTATGCTACTAAAAAAAATGATGCTTACAATCCATTTTTAATTTTAAACAAATATTGCAGATCATAAAGAAGCTTTTAAGAACAGAATTTTACATAAAATTTATTTTAATAGATGAATTAATTATAAGTTTCGGCCATTTATTGAATAAAGTAAATAATTTTAATAATCAGAAGAGTTTAAGGAGTTAAATAATTCTTTTTTGTAATTAAAAAAATAAAAAAACTAACCAAAAAATGGTATTAACGTCAATCACTACTACTTCAATTTCAATATTAGAACTTCTGAAAACTTGTATCGTTTTCCAGCTGCGTTCTTTTGCGTATTATCTTCTCTAGTCTCGAAGGGTCAGTAGTCTAACATCATGAACTGGTATTGATGGCAAAGCAATTAGAGAATTGCGCAGAAACTGAGCGCACCCATTATTAGATAGCATGTGCAGTTGTTGGTAAGGAGCCTTCCTTACCTTACTAAAGGAATAAGACCCACATTAAGTGGACAAAGGCATTCGAGCTGGTTTTGATCAAGAAAGAACTGCGGCAAGCCGATGGTATATGGCTAAAAGTGTTCCATTTTCTTCACTAGCCGGTGGCTAATGAGATGGTTCAAGTAACTACCTCGCCAGCCCATTAGTTGCCAAGGGTAAAGTGGTGTTTCTTGGAAGATTCGGTGGGTCTTAATCACACAGACAGAAAGCGTGGATACCCAACAATGCTTAAAAGGACCCAAAAGGGAGTGGAAATTCCAGGCCTAGAAATCTATCTGTAACAACTAGTCCTTGCAATCTAGTTGAGATATCCCCCAAATTCACGGAAATAGTTAGAAATTTGTTAGGTTCTTAATTACAATTTCACGCGGCAACTTTTTCAAAAAAACATTACTGCATTATGTGCTTTTAATGATAAAGGAATCAATATTATAAAAAGTTCTTCGCTAATATTTTTGCAAGAAATGGCGTCGCCGCTAGATGGTGTGTTAGCGAGATGTAGTTTCTGTGCTAATTATTTGGCATCCTGCCAGAGAGCTACATTCACCAACCCATTTCTAAGGACCACATAACGTTACAAAAAAAAACAACAACATCTATTTAGTAGAACTAAACCATATTTAGATAAACTAAACCCAGTAGTGAAGATATTTTGGCTTAAATCAGACGTAAGGTTTAATATCTTCTAGCAGTCCATTATATGGAATTTTACTCAGTTATGCAACTAACATACGTAGTTAATAGCTTAAAAACAGAGGTCTCATGCTGAAATATTTAGCATTATATTCTAAGTATTTTTGAAGCAAAACATCAGCATTGAAGGTTTTCAAATATGTTCAAATTCTAGATTCAAATTTCAAACCATTTTAGCTCTTTTCGTATTGTTCAGATTTTAATGAAATCTTTACCGAATTGTAGAGCAAAGTTTGCTCTGTAACTGGTATAAATCGCAATGTTTTAATAATAATAGTTAATGAGATATTCAAGCTTAAATTACGGAGGTTTTAGAATTCGTTCAAATTTTAAACCTTTGAATCTTTCTCCACCCAAATTGGGGCCATTTTGCCTCAAATGTCATGATTGATTATTAATATTATTTCAAAGTTTATCTTTCAATTATTAGTTACATACAAATTTGAACTTAGTTCCATTTATTTAAGTTCAAAAAGAGTTAAAAGTAAGTAGCTACTACTTTAAAAAAAACAAAAAACAAAAACAAGCCTAGAGTTTCATAGCTCTTTTTATAGTTGGAAGATAGCCAAGATCCAGTTTGCTTATTCTACAAAAGCTTGTCGACTGAATATAAATGTTAGTAGAGCTATTCACCACTAAGTGAAGCCAATTACTTCTACTTTGTCAATTTAAGACCAATCATTTTTAAAGGCTTTTATTCAAATCTTGTAACAAAAGGAAAGAAGAACAATCTCTTCTTTGGGATTTCTTCTTGTTGTCCCTGTGGCTAATCCAGCCTGTTATGTACATCAGATTGGGGGGGGGGGGGTTATGCAGTCAAGGGATCACTAAATAAGAATTTCTGGTGTCTAAAATAAATGTATAAAATTTAATTCGAACTCATTAGTTTAAGAAGTTAAGATAGATAAGAGAGAATTTGGTGAGAATGAGATTAAGTTTTGAAACAACTTAAAGTAAGTGGAAAAGAAAACTTAGTTTTCAACTTTGAAGAAGAATCTTATTTAGAACTATGCAGTTCAGTGCGTTAAAGTAATGAGAAAGTGAATTGTTGATAAAGATCAAAAGGATACCAGTCGAGATATGCACAATTGAAGTTGATATACTTGGAAAATGTGCGGAGATAAAATGTGATAAAAGGGAATTGAAGAATATTTAGGACTAAACGGGAACGAGTGTTTGTAAAATGGGGGGTCTGAGAGGGTAGCTGGTTATGAGAAATGTTATTCCAGATTTTAGAATCTGGACCTCTTATTTAGACGGGTTAGGTTTGGTGAAAGAGAGGAAATGAGAAGCTATAGAAAGAAAGAATGAGTTACTCCAGACGTAGATAAGTAGAGGAAGGGTTGCCGAGAGTGTATGAAGCATTGTGCTTATGACAGAGACATTAAAGTCTTGCCTGGTGTTGGAGCTTTAATAAATTACGCTGCCTAAGGCAAGAGAACCTTAGCCTTCCTTCTTCTAAGGAAGTGATTCGACTTAAAAACTGTCATTCAATATGTCTTTGGGAAAATAAACCCTCTAAGCTTTTTTATTATTATTAAGCTGAATATTTCTAAATGTTTTTAGCTTCTAATCATTCAGTTTTACCAACTATTCCAGCATAACTTCTAAAATGAAATTTACCAACTGTCTAATTGGAAAGATAACCGCAAACAATTCATATAGTTGTATTAATTCAAAGCGATTGCGTGATCAACTCATGCAAGAAGCTATTTTGTAGGCCTCTGCAGTATAACTAGTATTTTGGTATCCACATAAACTTGAAGCAGCTCATGTAACAAAACTGAAGAAGAACCGCACGTTCAGGAGGCTGAGAAAAACCCCACAGCCTTTCAGCACAGTTTTATAAACGCACGGTCTACCATGTACTTGTAGAAAGAGCTTTGAAAAAAATATTTAAATGAAAAATTAAAGTTACATTATTCCAGAAAAATAAAACCAGTTAAGCGTGGAATTTAGTTTTTTAAAAACCTCCCACAGTTTGCGGTATTAAAATCAGACAATGACGTGTGTATGTATACACGTCGAACGCAGGGCAAAACAACCAATAGTTTACATAGTCACTGCAAGCAACTTTTTCTGCAATCTCTAGGGCTTGAGATTATAGAGCATTCTGTGCTCATTCAAAATCTTGCACCGCTTCACAAATGCATTGCCTAAGTTAACTAGGGACGCAAGAGCTTTTACAAGGAAGAAAAGAGCTTTGAATCATGCTCGTACTGAGGTCTGAACCTCTATCTAACAGGTTTTTTTTTTAATGGTATCAGTGTTTACACTATTAACCAATCAATAACTGTATGTGTGTTTAGCAATAACTGGCAGGTAGGTTTTTAAATATTGTAATGTTTAATAAATTCTACCAAAGACGAATACACATAGATATTATTTGAGAATATTATCTCCTTAAAATAGAGGTGAACAGTACAATATCTTGAGATTTCGTTAAAAATCTTTTCCCTTTCTTTACTATAATTAGGGCGAACCATAACTACGTTTTCAAAATCCTCCGTCTCATTACATCTCCTACAAAGAGGAGAGACCAATTTCCCTATTCTAAACAAATATGACCTACAAATACCATGGTTTGCTCGCATTCTATTTATTATGGTAACAATTCTTTTGCCAAAATAACCATCTTTAAACATCTAAAAGGTAAAAGCAGACATTGCACAACGGTTGAGAGCTTCTATTTGTGTGCATAATTCCCCAATCTCTAATGCAGAGACCAAACATGTACCAACCACTTATCATTTGGCCTGACAACCACCACCCACTCACCGTATAAAATACTTAGCAGTTCTATTGGTAAGATAAAGGAAACATCCCACCAAATAATATTGCTTATTGTATTTTATTAAAATTTCAAGTTCTTATTGTTAACGGCAATTTTATATTTTTCACAACAAGTGTACACATCAAACACGGTTAACTGGTTAAATGTAACTTTAATCTGACTTACTGATAACCAATGCCAGCGATATAATTTTTTTTTTTTTTTTTTTTTTTTTTTTTTTTTTTTTTTTTTTTTTTTTTTTTTTTAAAGAGGGGTGAAATGCAACTTCCGCACAATGTGCCGGACTCCCTCGCGGCCTACCGGCTAAAACACCCCCCTACTGCCAGGCCTAGCCTGGATTCGCTTGTGCAGCACTACTTCAGGCTAGGCTCCAGTTCCTTACCCCTTAAGGGTTAGCTTCCTCTCCATTCAGATCTCGCCTTTTGAGGGTTAGTACTTCCCTTGAGAAAACTGCCACAGCATTCCACTGCGCCCTACCAGAAAGCATAATGCTTCCGAAGCGCTCGGGAACCCACTGACCCACTCTTCTTTCCAGATCCCTTCTGGCACGACCCCATCTTTCGCACACAAAAAATGTGTGATGGGCGTCATCTCTCATTCCTACGCAGTGGGGGCAATTTCCCTCTGACCGCTTCCCTATCTTCCGTAGAAACTCCCGGAAGTAACCGTGCCCGCTGAGGAGCTGGGTTAGGTAGTAATCCACCTCCCCAAAACCTCTATCGACCCAGCTTCTGATATCTGGAAGCAGGACTGCCGTCCACCTGCCACGGGTTTCCTCCGTCCACGCAGCTTGCCATACAGCCATAGTGCGCTCTCGCTCTTCTCGGGCGGCTGCTGCCCTATCAGCTTCTCGTCTTCTTTCGAAGAGCCGCTTCCTTTCACTAGCCAGCAGCGCAACGGGGATAACTCCCGTGATGACCAAAATGGCTGGTTCAGAGACTGTTCGGTAGGCAGAGGCAATCCGCAACGCGCCAACTCTCTGGACCCGCGCCAGCCTTTCTCTGTATACTTCTTTTTGGAGCGCGTCTGCCCAGATCTCAGCCCCGTATAACAGAATGGAGTGCGCCACTCCCATTAGTAACCTACGGGTATGAGCCCTCGGGCCTCCTACGTTGGTCAGTAACCTGCTTAACTTTCGAACACATTCTGATGCCTTATCAGCGGCCTTCTGCAGTTGCTTGCCGAAAGTTAACTTCGCATCTAGGGTTACTCCTAAATACCGGGCAGCGTCCAGAGAGACAATCGTCTCTGTTCCCACCATCAGTGGGAGGCCTGTCTGAATCCTCCTCTTGGTGAGTATTACGACTTCTGTTTTCGCCAGTGCCAGTGTCAATCCTCGTGCCGCCATCCACCGATTCACCCTGCGCATGACCTGGTTCAACTTCAGCTGGGCTACATTGAGGTCCCGCCAGCGATATAATGGAACCAATTTATGTGTAATTATTAACATTATTATTTTTTTTGTGAAAAAAGTATTAATTAATGTGAAATGACGAGCAGTTTGATTATTAATATAGTGATAAAAATCAAAAGATGATGTAGTAATGATGAATGGATAATTTCAGAAGATAAATGACCTTTTACTTCCGAAAGTACTCGGCTGTCAGTTAAGATGAATTTAATCATTTTGACGTAACAGAAGAATCTCTAAAATTACTTTTAAGATTTCATTCGATTAAATTTATAATTTTAACATAATTAAATTTAAGATTTTACTTTAAATCATAACTTATCATAAAGAGAAAGGTATAGTTTCTCTACTTCTTTATTTCTAGTAAACTCGTTTTGACCCTGAGATCAAGACTGCTGGGACTTATACACCCAAGTTAATATTATGAACCATTCTGTACAAGTTCTTGAACGCAATGGGCTTGAGAAGATCAAAATAGTGTGGGTGCTCACAAAATAAGAGAGATGAAAATTCCAATTAATGGACCTGTCCAGTTGTTACTGTTTACATTAAAAAGTATTTATTGTGGGCCGACCAAGAATTAAAAGATATTCTTAAGGATCAAATTAAGGACGAAATTTATGATACAGAGAGGCCAACCTAACTAATATATCTCAATTAACTAAAATACCCATGTGATCAGAATAGTATACTTTTGACAATACAAAGTACCACCAGTTTTCTGCAATATTCTAGCATTAATTTCAGTTGAACAGACTAGAATTTAGTGCCTTCAGTTTAGTCTGTCTATCCCGTGGTCGCTCAGTAGGTGATCCTAATTGCCTTGCATTGTAGCCTTCACTGTAGGAACTTGGAATGTTAGGGTTGTCAGCGTAAGTGTTGAGAAAGCCGCTGGAACTCGTAGATCCCTGAAGATGGGCTTAGCTACGAGAACATCCAACTATGAGAAATGAGGGAAAATAATAAATCTGTTTGGTCCCCGCACTGGTTGCGGCCCCCCTGGGTCAGAATTTTCTATCAGCGTCGGTCCTTGGTTGGCAGCATTGGTGTTGTGGACGGAGTGGGGGTTGGTGGCTGGTGCGGTGTAGGACAAGTGCCCCCCTTGTGACGACAGAGGGACATTGTGCGTATGTTAGCGAGTGAAGAAAAAGGTGTGTGTCCGGCCATCTTGTGGCGTTGTTTTTTCATTAAACCTTGAGCAAGTGTTACATATATTGTCTGTGTCAGATAGAATATTATTGCCGACTATTATTGTTCTTTGTATCGTCGGTAAAGTTACTGTATGTAAGTTTTGTACATTTTTGTTAAGAACAAATTCATTTGATATCCCCTGTCTGGGGTGCTCATAGTTAATATTATTGAATTTATGCCTCGGTACCCTGTGTGGTATTTATTATGCGCATAGAAAAGTCCCTTTGCACAGCCCTGTACATTTATTACTGTAAAGCAGAATTCTTCCCTAATACCGTGCCTGGTATTATTTCTCAAAGAGAGTCAGAGCTCCATTAGTCTATTAATTGCATTTAAATAATTATCCCCACAATACCGTGCCTTGGTATTGAAGAAAAGGTTAAATATAAGGTTTTACTTATTTGTTAATTGTCTTGAAAGCATTGTCAGTAAATTTATTTTGGAGAATAAACTTAACTATTTCCGTTGTAAAGGTATTTCATGTGTTGGTGGTGTCCCCCACCCTTGCCCCTCCGCTCAATAAAATTTAAATTTGATTCTTTAACCGCTTATTTTCTTATATTGCCCCCCCCCTTTATTGAAATTTTGTACAAAATCCTTACTTTGGTTCACTAATATCCTAGTTTAACGAAGGATTTAAACTTTAAACTACATTTTTAAATGATTAAAAAATACCAAAACCATTTTTATAAGTAACAAGCTCCGATATACACCATGATGGGAATTTATTTTACTTTCTTTTGGTATTCAGTAACAATCCTTTGAGATTTTCTAACCTAATAATTGGATTGGTATCTGAAAATTGGCCTCCTCTTTTGTGGAAAAGGAATATATACAAAAAAAAAGGACGGAAAGAATTGTTGTTGCCAATAAAGAAAGAGGATAGCAATCTGCTGGTATGGGTTGTGTTGTCGAGAAGCAGGATAGCTGGAACTTGACAATAGACTTGTTTATTTAGTCTTGGCGAGCAAGCTGACTGGGTCAGTACCGCGTCCAACATTGGACGCTCCAATTTACTCTCAAGCTAGACTATATTCTAGCAACTTCTCTCTTCTTCAGCTAAAAACTTTCATCTCTGTCTCTTTCCCTATCTCTCCATTTGCTTTCTCGACCCTCTTTGGACTGCGGTAACGTCACGCCTTCTTTCATACTCACTACCACCTGTCCATGGTCTAGCTCAGTGTTGGCTCAGTCCTTCGCTTCTTCTACATCTAGCAAAACAGTCTTATCTCTTTGGCACATTCACTCTCTTTAAGTGATTTAACTCCTCTTTTTCCCCCCCCCCATCTTCTTTACTTACTTCATCTTCGTTTTCTTTAACCAAAACTCTTCTCGTATTTACCATGAAATTCTGTTTATTTCTCTTTGATGGTTTCACAGATATTATGAAGGGCAAATCTTATTACAAATAGTTGGCAAAATGACGATTTGCATATCTAGCATTTTTTTTGTTTTGTTTAAAATCTCTATATTAACTTTGGGATTTGACATTCTTGAGTTGTACTAAGTTGGTATTGTTCTAGAAGCAGGTCACGAATCTGAAGAGTTCAGTAATTATGGCAGCTAAATCCAACTTCTAAACTTTTAGGATGAAACATATGTCCCGGTGAGAATGAAAGTGGCGTAAGTCCATTTTGAGCAGTTTAGAGATATAGCGAGTTTTGTGTTTTGCTCTGTAAAAAAATGCAGATAATAAAAATAGCTTTATTGTTTTTATTATTATTACATAGAATCAAATTTTTTGGTGCATATTAGAATGTAATGGGATTTTAATTTATTTCAGGAAATGCAAAAATGTGACTTACTTCATTGCCATTCTCAGCATATCTGGCGCAAGGTTAAACAAAACGGCATTTAAAACCAATTTTAAAGGTTTTATTTCATAAACTAATGCTTCAAAATGCAGAAGACTCATCACAGAGACTCATTTTACTAGTAGATCTTATTTCAACATAACCGACTACACTATCCACAGAACTGATCACCCTCCCATAGGAGGCACTGCAATTCTAATAAAAAAACTTGTCTTCAACACAATCTGATCCCAACTAATCCTACCAATTCTCTTCAATCAACAGTCACCTCTCTCCCAATAAACTGAACAGACGATTCAAACTTCTCTCTAAACTTCTCGACAAGCGATCTAAACTCTCACTACAGAATAAATGACTTATCTACTACACTATGATACTGAAACCTGCCTGGACTTTCGGAATGGAACTTTGGGGCTCAGCCAAAGCTTCCAATATCTACAAGAATCCAATCCTTCCAGTCAAAAACTCTGTCGAATTGCAAATGTTCCTTACTACGTATGTCCCTAACTCTACCTCGCACCGAGATTTCCTTGTTCCTCTATGTTTCAAAAGCTCTAAGATCCCGTTATATTAAAATTCCACAAGTCAATCACCTCACATCCTAATCCACTAGTATCCCAAATTACGGCATTGCCTGAATATTCTCCAAGACGGCTGAAGAAATGGACTTAGGTCACTTTCATTCTCACCGGGACATATATTAATTGATCGTATTAAATGTTTTGTTTGAAAGGCGTTATAATTATAACAGGATATTAAATACTGCTTTTTTTTTATTCGTACAAAAAAAAACTTCAATAAAACAAGTTTTGTAAGCAGAACAATAAAACTAGAACTTAACTTCTCTTAAAATAAATAATTTTATAGCTGAAGAATATTGTTAAACATCTCTTGCTTTTATACTACCAATTGTTAGCTTCAAATTCTATAACAAATTTCAACTTGTCGCAATTCTTGAAATTATACTTTGTCAGTCTCTTTTCAAATTATGTTTGACATAATTCTCTTTTCAAGTTCTTGTGACGTTCATTTTCTTCATTATTAAGTACGTTTATTTTATTTTCATGCGGGCCAGCAACATTTTAGTCACTCTTAAAGCTTATGACTAAGCTTGAAATGTTGGTGTCAAACTAATATAAATAAATTTTACTTTGGGGAAAAGAAAATTATTGCCAAAATAATCAATTATTTTGAAATAATGAGGAAATTGTTTTAACTGTGGGTGTAGAATTGATCAAAATATTATAATTATTTTAACATTGTGAGCTTCTAATCACAAACCAAACTTATACTGTCCAGAGGAATGAAAAAGAGAAAGCTACTCTCCCAAAAAAATGATTGCCTGGTCTTATTTAGGTCAGCGGCACTCACCGGAAGGTTAAAAAGATTCAAAAAGTTCCATCCACGGAGTAAGATGCAACTATTCTCTGAAGCTCGCTTAGCTAAAAGTGCCTTTCTCAGAATTTTCTCACACATAACAAGTTTGCAAAGATTATTTCTTGTTCTTCTTAGCTTTTATAAGATCCTTTACAATTACCGTCCTTCGTGTAAAAGGCTTTGCAGAGATTATTTTTTATTACCGTCCTTCTCCTTCGAGATTCTTTTTTTGGTAGAGTTTATGAGATTGAAGGGAGAAGCAGTCGTTCATCTTAAAGACTGGCGTGAAAGGATTATATGTTCAGGACCATAACCGGATATCTTTGGCACGCACGCTTTATTTCCGCAAGTTGTAGTCTGATTGAACCAGGTCTGGATTTAGGTTGTGGACTAGATTTGTGTTCTGTTAAGAGCTTTCATTTATTAGAACTCAGTAGAGCTTTAGAAAATAAAATGAACTTAATAATAATAAAACAACGCTTCTATTACCCTTCAAAGTTTTTCCAATGTTACTACCTCTACCTCTAGATTTTTCTTCTAGATGAGATCCAATCACCCATTCACTAAAATGATGCTAAAGAAAAAGTCAGTCCTAAAAAAAGAAGCCCTTAATTCGAACATATCTCGCCCTTGATCTCTACCTACTTGATGCCCTATTTTCCAGTAAATCTATGGCCAGCGATAACCTTCTAATAATGTTCCTCCAACCTAGTTGTATTTTATTAAGTAATAGCAGGTCCCTTTATCTTTAAGAGTCTATCTCAGCCTAACCTCTTAACTATCGTACATTCGAGAGTAATGCTTTGTGCAAAGTAATATACTTTCTTTAGCAAAGTTTTTGACTTCTACTACAAAAACAGAATTACCTTCATCTCCAATATTTTTATGTCACTTCAGCACTTCATTTAGTTTTATTGTCAGTAAAATATTCTTATTATTTTCTTTGGCTTTCTTTTCTTTAACTTTGGGTTAACTGTGTTAGTCATTTTCGCGGCTTTTTTTGTAGCTTTAGATTTCTGGCTAATTTTGGCAAATTCTTTTGTTCCTATTTTATCAAATTTCGTCGAGTTTGGTTAGCATCTATTGTTGATTGATTTTGTTAAAGAGTGGTTCCTCCAAAAAGTAGAAAGGAACGACTTGCTCATGCTGAGATACCGAGGGGGCTTCAAGACCAACAAATTCGGCTAAAGATTGCCGGATAACAGTACAATAAACTAATCAAGTAACCACAGGACAATAGGGGAGCATGGTGACAATAAACTGAATAAATCTAGAAAGTTCTTAAAGATTACCAGATGTATCCATTGTACTATTCAAATTGAAAATTGAGGCGACATTAATAGAATAGTAAAGTGATGGCGAAGTTTCCAAGAGTTTTACAATGAAAACTATTTTTTTTTTTTTAAATTAAGGGTGAAAGAACAGCTGGAAAATTACTTTTCTTTTTCTTCGTTATTTAATTAAATTGATGTTTAAAATATTTATGTAAATTTTCAACCGCTTTGTAAAAATACTCTAAGCGAGAAATAATTTTGTTAACAAAGACTGTAAAGTATCGCTTTCAAAAAGAAAATATGCAAATTGAAAATTAAATTTCGAGCAAGTTCACACAAAAGGCTGCCTTGTAAAAGGCATACCTTTACTGAAATTTATTTTTAAAATTTTTTACTAAACTTTATCTTCGTAGGAGGACAAGCCATTTATTCAGGGAAATTGGTGGTTTCCTGAGGGTATCCGAGCCTGAATAATACAAATAACATTTTTTTCACGGGACAATCAAAACCTTTACACAATAATGTGAGGTAGATTTGTCAGGCATTTCTGGATCAGTAGGAAAAGTTCCGGTAAGTTATAAAGCTTTTAAAGTCCTCTCTCCACCCCCAGGAAAACAGGCAAACATGGGTTTCCATACTTGGGCTATCATTTGCCTAGTAACCACTAGATCAACAATGCCAAGCATCCACACCAAGGATGTGAAAAATGAATCGAATGTATTCAATGGAGCAAATTGTTTTTGTATGAGTGAGTGCATTTTATTCATAAGTCATATCCGCTTTTTCTTGAAATATCCTGAAAGTAAATCAGCGAAATAGATGACAGATATGATTTAATAAAAGCCCCCCCAAAAAAAAGAACAATTAAGAAAATAACAAGCGTCCCAAATCGTTGATCCTACCCTGATAACTGTGATTCATTAAAAAAGGTTCAAAATAGGATAGAAAGATTTAGTAAAACAAAAGGGATGTTTTCCTTGTTTTCGGCAAAACAAAAGAAAATATATTTTATATTTAATTCTTGGATGACTGTTTTTTCTGATGGAAGCGTACTCTCATTAGTGGATTTATTTTCAGAGTTGAGTCAATTTTAAAAATTTAACGAGGTCAACTCTGGTAGGAAATTTTATTCAACTGTAGTCGCTGGCATAGTCATGTTCCCTTAATATAATATCGTTAGTCGCCCTAACATTTTATTTCTAGCACTTTTTTTCGATTGTTTCGACAAACAATTGTGATTGGATAGAATTTTAAAGGATTTATTAACTTTTTGCGTAATTAGAACATTTCTAAAATAAACTTGTATGATACTGGAATAAACTATTTTTTAGTTCAAACTCAAGTTTCAAGCCAATTAATTAAGTAAACTGCTTTTTGGCTAAAGATTGTCACACAAAATTGATAAAACAATAATAATAAATACAAGAACAGCTATATGGTACTATTTGATTAGGCCATTTTCACAATAGCATGCGCTATATAAATAATGAAATTGTGAAAAAAATAGGATAGCTATTCAATTTCCACAACACGTCTCTTATCAACACATTTCTCACATATATTTTATTTTGAATAACTCAAATACATGTCGTGCATATTTACGTCGTAAGTTGTAGAATACGTGAGGGGAAATTTTTTTACTAAAAGGTTTATTTATACAGAATTGGCAAAAATATGAATTGTTTATAGGATTTGTGTTTTTTGTTTTGTTTTTAATCAACTAATTTTATTAATTTACACCAGTTGTAATTATTCCGATTAATATGCATGAAAATAAAATATTCATGCAGCAATAGTGCGTATACGAGGTGTGGCTATTAAATAACGAGACTGATGCTGTAAAACATATTATTTTAAATTTATACATATTTAGTTATTATCACCTTCAATATGCACCCCTCCCCTATCCCTAAAACGCTCCATGCGAATTTACCATTGTTCGAAACAGTGCTGGAAGTCTTTTACTGTGAGCTCCTCCATGACACGTACCGCTTTTTCTTTCACAGCTTCAACGGACTGAAATCGTGTTCCTTTTAATGCAGACTTTGACTTTGGGGAACAGATCTAAAGTCACATGGGGCCAGGTCAGGCGAATAAACAAATTGGGATGTTGTACTTGACTAGAAAACGTCTTGACAGACAATGCAGTGTGAGCCGGCGCGCTGTCTCGAAGGAGAACCAATGACTTGTTCTTCCACCAATCGGGTCGTTTTTTTCCTTACTCTTTCACGGAGTTGGGCAAGCACCTCACGGTAGTAATGTTCATTAATTATAATCGATATTTTCACCCGTTTTGGACGTGGAAGGGCGACCCAGGCAGTCATCATCTCCGACGCCTTCTCGGCCATCTTGGAAACGCTTGAACCTCTCAGAAACTTGCGCTCGTGATAAACATTCATCGCCATAAACTTCTTGATAAAAGATAAGTTTCAGTAGCGGTTTTACCAAGTTTCATGTGAAATTTCACGACAATTCGTTGCTCTACTACAAGTGTAGTAACATGTTTTCGGCAAAACGAAACTAACACCTCTTACACAAACGACGGTTCTGGTCCGACTGATTTCTCTACAAACACGTGAGACGCTGCAATCGAAAGAGAAGGCTTTACGCTGCCCAGCTGTCGGTCGTTAGGATTTGGTGCATGCATAGTTCTTCTGTAGTTGCATCAGTCTCGTTATTTAATAGCCACACCTCGTACTGTCCATTTTAGAGAAATAAAAAGTAAATTAACGAAACACCTCAATTCTCCAAAATAACAATACGTAATACAAGTTCGGCGATTTTATCTGTCGCAGTGCGCATATATTTTTGGATTTTTAAACGATTTTTGGATTTGCAGCCTTTCCGATGATAAAATCAACGATTATATCCAGCAATGCAACGAATTTAATCGTCTTCAGTTATTTTTTCGGTGTTATCTGCTACCAGATATAAAAATATTTTATTGGAAAAAAAGTCACCATTAAAAAATATTTTAACTAAAAAGTTAGCAGTGAATACATCAAATCTTAGGATAACGGATAGAACGGGTTGAAAACGAAAGTCATGATCGACGCCCAAGGACAAGCCTTACAGAGGACAATATTCGTGCAGTTCGAGAGCTTATTGAATGTGATCGCCGGTTAACCGTGGAAGAAATTTCATCAGAAGTGCGTATCAGCTATGGAAGTGTTCAATCCATAATTACTGATCGACTCGGTTTCAGAAAAATTGATGCTCGATGAGTTCCGAGGTTGTTGACTGAAAACCAAAAACAGTTCAGGTCGCCCACGCAAACACACGATTCTGAGACATTCTGACAGTGTATTGTCTCCAAACTGTGCCCGCAAACGAGTTAAAATTTCCGACGGTTTAACACCTTCATTTATTAAAAACTTTTATGATAATCCGCTGCGCAACAGACGAAGGGACCGCTTGCTGTATGGCTGTACTGACGGCAATGGCGACGTTGAACGCTAACCAGACCGGTTCCCCCACTCCTCATAAACCAAACATCTACTCCACACAACATTATCTAGGTAGGACCTGCACTCTAAGAAGAATAGCAAAATTACCGTTTATATTTGCTTTACCCTCGTAGTATTTAAGTTAAACGTTTGAGTTCTACAAACATTTCAGTCAAAACTCCTCCGATAGATAGCTGACGCTTCTTTCTACGGAGACTAACCTCACTCTTCACAACATTCCCTTCATAGACCAACTCGCCAAGACTAAATACCAAAAATTCCACACTACTCTCGACTAGCTCTAATCCTCTAGTACAGTCTCTCGCCTCCTCTTACATCCCTGACAATACTCCTCGCCGACTGAATCGCCAGTGGCCCTGCGACTTCCTTGTAGGCTGAAGACCTAAATTATTACTCTCCTCCACACATCTTCCTCTCTCCTATAGAGAGTGCTACCGCTGGGTAGTTTCTCTCCTCCTGCTCTCCTCCCGCACCAGTTCATCACCCTCTCCATATTTACTGATTGTATACAACTGTATGCAGATTGTAAATTACAAAATTAATTAAAAAAAAAAAGAGTGACATTTTATTAAAAAAATGTATAAATTGTATTTATTTAATATCAAAGTAGGAAATAAAAGAGGAAAATCAAAAATAACAATAATAAATAGAAGCAGATAAAGGGAAGTTATCTGATTGGTCAATTACTAAACCAGAAGCGAACATGGCTATCAATGTATAAAGTATGCTATTTGTTTGTTGCCGGATTATCTGATATAACTTATTTAACTAAATTAAAAGCAACATTTACTATAAACCTAATCAAATAAAATACAAGATCCCTTTGTATTTGGTTACAAATGTAACAGTTTCAGTTTACAGAATGTAACTTTACACAGCGTCTATACATGCCATTACCATTGTAATAGCACCTAAAAGGAAAATGGAACAAGGGAAAAAGAACAAGGGAGGAGAAAAAAAGAGAGACAGGTTAATTTTCCGCAACAATTGGTACAGAAAGTGGTTCTATATAGACAATGGCAATTTATTGAAGAATTGAAATTTAGAATTTTTTTAAACCAATACAGTTTGACTGTTGCATTTCATTGTAACAGTTTTAATTTAGTTCGTACAATTTGAGAAGTTATTTATGCCCACATTTTGTGTAAATTGTAATAGACACTTTAAACAACGTTCAGCTCTTTAAGCGGTAAATAAATTCTGGTGTATTTTAAGGTAATTTCGCTTTGGACTTTCGGGATAAAAGACATACTCGTATACATTCAATTAATCATAACTTGTTCGCAGGGTCTTTTAGAGAGGAAAGGAATGGATATATTTAATCCCAAAGTGTCACTTCAGAGCAGGGGTGTCAAACTGGAGACCCGCGAGCCGCTTGCGGCCCCTGAGGTAATTTCTTGTGACCCACTTTGTTCTGAAATAAAATGAAAATAGAAAACATTGTTATGAAGAAAATAGCGCTTAGGGGAGTCGGAGCTCTGCCGTACACGCAATCCCCTCTCTCGTTAACCCTTTAGCTACTGAAGACGAGTTATACACGTAGCCTGCGGGCGTGTATAAACTCGCTGACTCAGTTTTGGCTACGTTTGGAGAAGCGATGTGTCTGCTGCCACTCTAAATGGAATTCCAGAATGATCCGTTTTTAAAAAACAAAAAGAAGTAGAGATTCCCTAAAATATATTTTTACCTTCTCAGTCTTTACATCCAGATATAGCAAAACTTGTACGAGGAAATCGCTGGCCAAGTTTCGGGTAAAAAAGAATAATTTTCGTTTTATAGATACAATTATACAGTGTTTTAATTATTCTATCCATATTCTTGAATCCTCACTTCAGAATATAAATTTAACAAATTTTGTAAATGTGGCCCGCGTGAATCTTGTCTGTAGCACCAATTGGCTTGTGTTTAAATTGAGTTTGACACCCCTGCTTTAGAGCAATGTTACGGTCTTGAAGGGTACATAATTAACGAAAATTAATTGAGTTGTTAAAATTCTGAGTATTCATGATTTACTCAAAATCAATCTTGAGCTGTACTCAATTCTACACTAATTCATGTAAAGATTTACCAGTTTTCAGGAAATTGAGTATGCAGCAGAGATTCGGTAGCAAAGGAGATCAATTAAATGCCGCCCAGAGGTAGCAAAGTAAAAACAACAATACGTGGAAGGGTGTTAAAATAAAAGGAAGTAGATAAAAGAGATACCTTCTTAAGATGTGGAAAGCTTAAGAGAAGTGCCCTGCTGAGTACAAGAAGAGGAATGCAAGTGAAAAAGTGACCATTGTCTTTTCAGTATTGGGAAGATAGTCATTGCCAAATCTAGATTAATAGCCAATTTAGGGTGTATATCCTCTTTTAGTTCTAGTAATAGTTCTGAAGAAGGAGCAGATAACACAATAGTGGTAACTAGTAAGTTCTAACAAAAATAGAACATCGTTGGATATTCCTGTAATTTCCAGCAAATGAAATTTCGTTAAAGGAATACAATATATATTTATATTGAAGCTTAAATTATTCTCCAAACAGCCTCAACCTTCCTCTGAAAACTGGGAAAATAAAAGTAATCGAAATTTTTAAGAAAACTCATTCGGCTCTTATGTGATCATTATCAGACCTAGGTGCTGGCACTTTTTATAAAAAGTTTCCTTGTCTAATGGGCTTTCAAACGGTATATCATTTTCCAGGATTCCTCTTATCTTCATACGAGAAATTACGTTTGTTTGCAAGAAAACGTGTTCACGAGCAAACAAGAGTGTTAGTTTATCAAGTTGTTTAATTCATTGAAATCTCTTTTAGATGGACCAGTAGTCAATTTTTAAAGTAGATTGCCTTAAAATAAGGAAGTTAAAGGTTACAAATTGCGCTTTAAACATTTACTTTCCATTAACATTTTCTCAAATATTTCAGTGAGATCAGAAGTAAGTTCTTCATGGCTTACACGTTGAAAATTATAAAATTACATTATGACCCGGGAACCGCCCCAACTGTAGAAATAGGAAGGTCATATAATTAAGTAAATACCATACTGTACTGATTCTAAATATACCACCGCAATTAGATTCTGTTATGTAATTAGTATTTAGCAAAGACATTCTCAGATGTATATTGAAGGTAATGTTAATTCAAACTGTACGTTCATAAATACATTACCACATACGAGAGAAATGAAACTATAGCATTCTTGTCAAAGTTAAATAGTTTATTTAAAAGAAAACCCAAAAAACATAATGTACAGAATTGTTGGATTAAAATGAGAATAAAAAGTATTGGTTTACTGACAAAAACATGTGTGGGAGAATACGTTTTGCAATTGTAAAAATGGTATACGCTGCCATGGTAGACGAGCAACCAACTTACCGGATCAATGGCTCAATATGATGGCGGAAAAATGTACAAGAGAGAGCTTAGAAATGTATAGAGAACCGATGGAATGTACGGTTGAAAGCCGTCCTAGCTTAACTGAAAAGCTTTTCCCACAGCTTCAAACTATGTAATGCACATTGTTAAACCAGATCAGCGAAATGGGAACTGGGAATCCTTTTCTACCATTTCTCTCTTCACATTATCTTCTCAAAGCAATTCCTTACGCTACGTAGAATTAATAATTTCTCTTCTCTTATTTTAATTAGAGAAAAGCAAAACCAGCTTATTTTTAGCTGAAATTATATTTCTGTTAGAAACAATTTTAATTTACACAATTCGATAAGTAAATTGTAAATACCATACTTTGTGTTCTACCAATCTGTCTTCTGTTCAGAGAATCTGATGAAGGTTACCGTAGTACGGCAACGAAGTTGGGGTCTTCGGTTGCAACAAAAAAAAATTAAAATCGCTTCCAGTTTTCCGTCTAACTGGATTCCTGGCTCCGGAAAAAAATATTTTAGTTCTACATTGAGTTGTACTCGTACTTTGGCCACATTTCTTAATTTTTACCCGTTCTTATGCGCATTATAAAATAAGAATGTGATAATAAATTGATTCATTTTTTCATAATGAAAGCGAAAAAAAATGCCTATGAATAAAAGTAACCACCTCTAAAAACATTCTTAAAACACAGCAGAAACACGTATTTCTACTGAATATATGAGAAATGAGGAGGATACACGTCATCGTTGTTTGTATCCAGAGGAGCACATTGGAATTGAAGTCGGCTGATTTGGCAGCAAAGGAGGCAACAGTCATTGAAGAAAGAAATATGTCAGTAGATGACATAAATCATTTAAAAAGAAGAAGAAGAAAATTTCATTTTAGGTTAACTGAATGAGTGGACCTTAGTATTTTAGGAAATTAAAGAGGAGTGGCACCCGCTATAGTATTGGTAATAGGGAGGTAATTTCGTGATTGCTTGTCATAGAATCGATCATGCCCGAATCATCTCATGGGGATCTGATGAATTGAGAGATGCAACCTCTGTCTGCATCTCTGTGCAATAGAAGAAATTTATCCTGTGGAACACGTACGTATTGTTGGGCTGCACAATGCATTCTAGATGGAGATTACAATCTACAGAGATTACAGGATGCCCTTGGTATTGAGCTGAACGTTATTGATAGCGGGCTACAGTATCTCAAAGATATTTTTGTGGTAGTAGTGCACAAAATAGTGATCAAAATTGAAACTGAATTGAATCCCACTAGTGATTGGAAATCCCTTCTTTGACAATAGGTCTATTATTTGATTGTAAGAAAAGAATTGCATTTCCGAGCACTGCAGTTCTGCAACCAAAAACAGTGAAACTAAATGATGGATTATTTCAAAACAATTTTAAAGTGAAAAACTGGACTTAGAAAGTGAAAAAAAGAGATTCCCAAGTTGAAAGACTAGCACATTATGTCCCAAGTTACTCCGTCTAGGGTGATGTCTTTAGTAATATTGCGGCTTCCTGGAGGAAACAGGTTATATGTGCGCTATCCCCCCATAGAATTAATAACACACACGCCGCCAACCAAGAAAAAAAGAAAAACTCTGCCACTCTTGACTTATTTATTACGGTAAACTTTCATTATTACTTGCCCTGACGCTCTGAGAAGAAGTCTTGCTTGTTTTTTTTTTAAATCTTTCTTGCTCAGAATAAATATTTTAAGGTCTCTTGAGAACCAGAAGGAAGTGATATACCTGGAGATGTGTGAAAGGTGAAAAATTGTGGAAATCTTGCAGCTTAAAGTTCACTGCATCCTTAATCACAGCCTAGCGTAGTTTTGGATAAGACTTGAAAACAATACAAATCATTATATGACAAAGATAAAGAATAAATCGCTATTAGCAATTTTTTAAGTTTCTCAAACCCAAAATTAGAGAAAGTTTATTAAAATCGTGTGAAGCTCCCATTTTGGTTTTTTTCAAATTGATCTGTGTCTATTTGCGCACTCTAGAGGAAGTACTTCTACAATCATAAACTCAAAAAAGACGATGACAAGCACTTTATGTACTTCTCACCTTTCTCTAGTCTTTGTTAAGTTTTCTGTAACTCTTTTCAAGATTGTACTTCTTTGCTTTTTGGTTGTGAGCCAGTGGCAGTATTTGTGGTCTATATAACTTCCCGGAAGTCTTCCAGAAAGTGTCATCCATTTCTATCAAGTTTAGGTGAATATACGAGGGTAAGTCAATAATTATCCGCAATGTAGTTATAAATTTTATTGTAATTTATTGTAATTAATACAAATAGAAAACATTATTTTCCAACATAATCCCCTTGCTTTTCAATGCACTTGGTCCATCGTTGCACAAGCTTTCTGAAACCGTCATAAAAGAAGGTTTTTGGTTGAGCTGCTAGCCAGGAATGCACCTCTTCTTTTACTGCTTCATCCGAAGTAAATCTACGGCCCCTTAATGCCTCTTTGAATGGACCGAACAAGTGGAAGTCCGTTGGAGCAAGGTCAGGACTATACGGAGGATGATCCAGGACTTCAAAATTGAGTTTCTGAAGCATTTCAGCAGTGTGGGCAGCAGTCTGTGGACGGGCATTGTCGTGCAACAACACAACACCTTTTGACAGCAGTCCTCGGCGTTTGCTTCAAATTGCAAGCTTAAACTTGTCAGTAAGCATCTCACTGTAACGCGCACTATTTAATGTTATGCCCCTTTCCTGATAATGTTCGAGTACTACGCCTTGTGAGTCCTAAAAACCGTAAGCATCAGTTTTCCTGCGGATGGTTGGCTTTTGAACTTTTCCTTGCAGGGCGAATTGGGATGTTTCCATTCCATACTCTGTCGTTTACTCTCCATGATGGAACCATGTTTCGTCACCGGTGACGATTTTGTTTAAGAAGATGTCAAGTTCATTACCATAGCGATCTAAAACAACAAATTCAATTAAGACTATAGCGAATTGCCCATATCTTCTTCTTTTTATTTATCTTCTTAATTTTTCTTTGATTTTGTTACTCTTAGCCTCAATTTTTATCACTCACAGCCATCAAGGAAGACTTTGGCCTAATCTTTTTCATCAATATTGAGCTTTAATTCTTATAATTCAAATTTACAAGTGTAGCTAACAATTTCAGCTACCAGTGGATCAATATTATACCCAAATAAGAAGCTTTACAACCTATTAATGCTCTCCTTTTACACCAGCTGTAGTGCCATATTGTGTTACCAAAATCTAACCTCTGCCGTAAACCAACTTAAGGTTGACCTAAAGGTTTCCTGTAAGTCAAAGACAATAGTTATTGAAAGCTCCATGAAATTTCATTCACATAGCATTAATTAAGTCTAATTTGAATTCCTGTCTATAGGAAGCTACGATTAGCAGATTGTTCGCTTAAGAAACCCTTGTTTTACAATGAATGTGTAAATTACAATATAGCTCCTCCTTTTCATTATAACATAAATACCATGCACAGGTAGTTAATAAAGTAATTGTTTCGCTAATTATATTAAACCTACTGACAAATCTAAGTAGATTTGCCAATAAGTTGGCTTTAATTTCGAATTAGTGTGACAAGGTCTTTACTTAATACATAAGTATATTGTTCATTGTTTTCGGTGACTGTTTCGTTAATCCATTAGGAAGAAAGAATAATGCCAATTTCAGTCATGAATTTTGATTTTGCCGAGCTTTCGACCTAACATAGGATCTCGGTCATCTTCAGGGTTTATTGACTATATAATACACTCAGCTTAATCACACTAAGTTCATAAGCAGAGAGGACTGAAGATACGAGGTCTGGCTACTAAATAACGAGACTGCGTCCTAGAGGGGTAGAGTGGGAAACAAATGCAGCTGGAAGTGTCTACGTATTCCAGGATGAAAACACGTTTTTGTCGTAGTAGTAGTATTTTTTCTGCAGAGGTTAGAAACGAACGGGTTTCTTTCTCGTGCCGATAACCATGTGTGACGATAAACACGAGCAACGGATCAATGTGAAATTTCTCGTTAAATTAAAAAAAAAAAAAATCCGACTGAGTGCTAGAAGTTGTTGAAAGAGGCCTATGGTGAGAATTCTCTATCTCGTGCGCGTGTTTTCGAATGGTATAAACGGTTTTCTGAAGGCCGAGAGAACACCGAAGATGACCAACGTCCAGATCGACCTGTCTCTGTTTCAACTCCACAAATAGTGACCGAAATCAATGTAATCATGCGCGGAGATGAGCATACGGTTGATTGCTATTACTATTTGAAAGTTTTGGCATCACTGCGAGAAACGGCCGGAGTTGTGGAAAAACAAGTCGTGGATCTTGCACCAGGACAACGCACCTGCCCAATAACGCACTGTCTGTGAAGCGTTATTTAGCCGCTAGAGGCACTCCAGTGCCCGAACACGCGCCGTACTCGCCTCGATTCAGCACCTTGTGACTTTTTCCTGTTTCCGAAGATCTACCTTAAAAGGGACCCGGTTCGAGTCGATGGAAGAAGAGGTGATGCGAAAATCGGCGGAGCTCCTAAATGCTCTTACAAAAGGAGACTTCCAGCATTGCTTTGACAAATAGAAAAAACGAATGGAACGAATGGTGAGGGGAGGGGAGTACATTGAAGGGGAGCATTCGATTGTAGAATAATTCTTAAAATAAAACTCTTTTTCATAAGCAGTCTCGTTATTTAATAGCCAGTACACCAACATTTTTAATAAATGTAATAATATTATATTGTCAATAAGCCCTGCAATGACCTAGTCCCTAGGTCGAAAGTTCGGCAAAATTAAAAAATCATGACTGAAATAGGCATTATTCTTTCTACCTAATGGATTAATAAATACATATTGCGATGTTTATCTCTTTGCTAAGGTTGCTATGGTTGTAACTTGAAAGCAATTAAAATTTATTATTATTGTATATGTGCAACTAGAACAGATTAAAATATTTGTGATTTATGATAATTTTTAAAGTAGAAAACCATCTGTAATTACTCAAATATAAAAAGCTTCTCCGTCCATATAGTACGCCACATATATGCACACAAAAATATATAGATACATTATAAAATATTTATTCTATCGGATAGGAGACAGACACCATTTTGCGAGAGATCGTGTATGATTGTTTGGCCCAATGTTCTCGCTTCTTGAAGGCCTGGTATAGAAAATTTGTGACTAGCCAGATATTAAGGTCTATAATATTCTTTAATTGCTAAGAGCATCTTTCGAGTCAAGTCCTGTGAGAGAGGTGGCCACTGAATCGTCCCCCATGTCGATATAATACCATGAGGCATGTAAAGAGATATCTCGATAGGCAATTTGATGGGCATGTTATATCGACACGGGGGCTATTCAGTAGCCACCTCTCTCACAGGACTTGACACCTATGGACTATTTCCTTTGGGGATACCTGAAAAACAAGGTGATTATTCATAACTTTTTTCTTTCTTTCCTTATTTCTGCTTATCTAAAAGCATTTCTAAATCTAGGTGTATCGGAGTCAAGCCGTGATTGCATCTGTAGATGAACTAAAGCAGAGAATAATAGATGCCTGTAAGTCGGTTAAAGCTGAATCTATTTCTTTGGCAGTAAGGGGCAGGAAAGTGCATGTCTATGCATCTCTAATGGTGGAGGCCATTTCGAGCATGATCTGTAATATTAATGAGGAGTAAAATTTATGATAAAATAGTACTTTTCTTCTTATTCAATCAAAAAACCGTTATAATATCATTTTGACATTTCTTATAAGAATCATGTTTTCATTCATAACTTCTAAAATATCGCTCACAGAAAAAAATCTTTCGAGTAAAAGTTTCTTTAAAAAAATAGAGGAATCAATTTCTGAAATAAAAACCGCACCTCCCTATTTGAAAAAATGAAGTTGGTGCCTGTATCTCGCTTCTGGAAGCACCGAAAAAAATTTACAAAGTAAATTTGGATTCCTAACAAAAAACTAAGGGAACACGTATTTTTTAGTTTTTTTCTAGCTATCTTAGTTTCCGAGAAAAAGTCGTTATCCATATAGCTTGGGACACCCTGTATATGCAAAAATGTATTAAATACTGTGGCTATCCTAGCTGGAAATATAGTGATAAATAATATGTTTTTTTATATTATTTTACTTTAACCATTTTGTTTTTATGAACAGAAACTAAAAGGACCTCATGGCCTGTTTGTACATCCAGAAGTCTTCCACTGACAGCTACTTTTCATATGAATAAACTGGACTGTGGAGTCAGTCATTCTCTCTCTCGCTAGTTTTATAGAGGAATGTGGAGTTGAACTGGGAGAAAATAAAAAGTGAGAAAAGAACACTTTTAGTTCACACATTCATGCGTTGTCGAAATATTCTTGGTTTTCAGCATTCTTTGCAAAGTTACAATATTTTGTTGACAGCTTCTTTCTTTTTTTTCAGCTGTCCACTACATCCCCTTCAATTTCTCTTGCTCACTGGCTTTTCCCTTTGGTCGTGACATAGAAAACGAAAAGGAGCAAACCCCTGTGTACGGTGTACAGTGCTAATTCCTCTGAAAAATCTTGTTGGTTTTAAACAATCTCTTGAAAAATAAAAACCCTCTCAACATAAATTTACGTTTTTGCTACATCAAAGCATTTTGCTGTTGTTTCAGCGGTACTCTATCCATTTTAGGCACTTGACCCCCTTCAGTAAATCACTCAGGTGTAGGATTCTTTCAGGCATTTTTCTAAATTTAGATTTTGATTTTTCAATTACATATGAGATGCTGAAGTTTTGGAGGGTAGTGTTTAAAGACACAAAAGGGATAATCCGAAATCTGAAGAAGTATTTGTGAGTGAAAGAAGTACATTTTTTTGAGGGGGAAAAATTGAAAATTCGGTTGAATCCCACACTTCAAGTCCATAAGTCCAGATTGATTGTATCAAAGGGCGGTTACTCCAATAGGGGGAAGAAACGTAGGCAATCTAAAATGCTTATTGTTCTCCGCCTACCCATTACTTTTTAAGAGTCAACGGGTCCTCAAAACCAACAAATACGGCTAAAGATTGCCGGATAATAGTACAATAAACTAATAAAAGTAGTGACAGAATACTAGGGAACATGGCAACTCAATCGCCCAGTGCACTGAATAAAACTTGAGAGTTCGTAAAGATTACCAGATACCACAATAATCAGAAAGGGAAACATTTAACCTAGCGAAGACGATCAATCTAGTTTTAGAATAAACGGGACGCAGTCTCGTTTAAAATTTAGCAAAAATATGTCGAGCAGGAAACGAGATATTTAGAGTTAAAGTTTGTTTCCATTATACACAGTGAAAACTTCAACTTCAAATATTTCGTAAACTACTCGATAGATTTTGTTTATATTTTACCTGTATATGGAGACAAGTATTCTCTATAGTGGTGTGAAATTTAGCAAAACTCTGTCGAGCAGGAAACGAGATATTTAGAGTTAAAGTTAGTGTCCATTATACACAGTGAAAACTTCAACTTCAAATATCTCGTAAACTACTCGATAGATTTTGTTTATATTTTACCTGTATATGGAGACAAGTATTCTCTATAGTGGTGTGAAATTTAGCAAAACTCTGTCGAGCAGGAAACGAGATATTTAGAGTTAAAGTTTGTTTCCATTTTACACTGTGAAAACTTTAACTTCAAATATCTCGTAAACTACTCGATAGATTTTTTTTATATTTTACCTGTATATGGAGACAAGTATTCTCTATAGTGGTGTGAAATTTAGCAAAACTCTGTCGAGCAGGAAACGAGATATTTAGAGTTAAAGTTTGTTTCCATTTTACACTGTGAAAACTTTAACTTCAAATATCTCGTAAACTACTCTATAGATTTTGTTTATATTTTACCTGTATATGGAGACAAGTATTCTCTATAGTGGTGTGAAATTTAGCAAAACTCTGTCGAGCAGGAAACGAGATATTTAGAGTTAAAGTTTGTTTCCATTTTACACTGTGAAAACTTTAACTTCAAATATCTCGTAAACTACTCGATAGATTTTGTTTATATTTTACCTGTATATGGAGACAAGTATTCTCTATAATTGTGTAAAATTTAGCAAAAATCTGTCGAGCAGGGAACGAGATATTTAGAGTTAAAGTTTGTTTCCATTTTACACAGTGAAAACTTCAACTTCAAATATCTCGTAAACTGTTCGATAGATTTTTTTTATATTTTACCTGTATATGGAGTCTTGTGATCACTGACTGTGACCATATCCCTGACTGATACTCTTACAAATCAGCTGTAAAATCTACAATTTGTTAGGAGACCTTAAAACATTATTTCCGATGAAAGTTGAAAATATATCTGCACAATTGCACATAATGTAATGAGGGTTAAGAGATTTAGTTGATTATAAAACATGTATTAGTCCATCGAAAATTTGATTAATAGTTATTCACTTATACTACCCACAATGTAATAACTCTTGAAGTAATAACTTGAAATAAACAAAAAACTTTTTTATAAACTGGGGAAAAAAGTTGTCACAATTTCAGTAAAAAAGTTGAAACCCCTCGTTTAGCAGACTGTTGGCAGAATGGACACAAAGGGGTGGAAAATAAATTGGGCTGATGTAATGAACTTAAATAATATATCTTAATAAGAAGGGAGACTAGCTGATGTGGGTGTGCTTTTTTTTAGGGCTAGCGAGTACTACGAGGCTGGGCAGTGAGAGATGTGGCAAGGGCACATCCTAATTCATTTTTCAAAAAGTAGCAAAAAAGAAAAAAGTAGAGCGTAGGCGTTGAAACAATGGAACAGTTTTAAAGTTGCGAGACTCCGAAATAAAAAAAGCACGGCCAACGAGAGAATCAGCTACAACAAATGGTTTGGGGTTGGTTCACTTCATTCTCCGAATGTTCTTTCATTACGTCAATTTATTTATTAATATCTTTAATCCAGTAAAGCAATATCAATGTTTATTTTTCACAGGTTAGCAATTATTTAAATTAAACAACTTGATAAAGTGAGAACTATGGATCTGGTATATACTAGCAGTTTTGTCCGAATCCATCATTTCTACTGTATATTAGTGGGGATAATTAAAGCAATCTGATGTTATCAACACTCGCACAGCATTTACCTTTACTTCATTTATTACTTTTCTCATTTATTTCCAATATTTTGATTACATCAGTTAATGTAGATATTGAAGATTGTTGGGCTCGATTTGTCCATGATTTTTTTCGCATTAGGCGCCCTGATCTCATGTCCTCTTTGAACTTTTACAAAGATTTCCCTTATTTGACAAACTTAAAACAGAACTCTTAGTTGCCCGGAACCTCCAAGTAATTTTTTTTTCCGAACACAGAATTTTTAATAGCGTTTAATTCTCATTAAGCTTTTTTATGCAATTTTTGACTGCAACTAACCTCCTAGTCAGTTTTTGATTAACCCTTTAAATACGGATCGTTTTTAGTATTTATAAAACTAGCAATTCGCCGGGTTTGTTAATGTATAAACTATTGTTACAAGGATATACTTATTAAATAATTATTCAATGAAAATATGTACATAAGTTGCTGCTAAAACGAATAAGATCTCTGCTAAAAAACTTAAAAATCAAATTATTGTTCATTATTTTTGGTGACTGATTCATAGTTTCAATAGGATGAAAAAATAATTGCCATTTCAGACGTGATACATTTATTCTGCCGAGCTTTCCACCTAGGGACTAGGTCATCTTCAGGGCTGTCCATGAACAGACAGGACAGAAAACACACCAACCCTGTAATGTAAAAATATTACTTTGTAAACTAGCCCTGAAGATGACCTAGTCCCTAGATCGAAAGCTCGGCAGAATAAATGTATCACGACTGAAATGGTAATTATTTTTTTATCCTTTTAAAAATCAAACTTATCGTCGCGTTAACAAAGTTTTTCGTTAATATCCATTCTGAAAGGGTGCTTAAAACAAACTAAAACTTGGCTTTGAGACTTTTTTCCAACTCAAGTTGGAACAAATTCATTGAGTGTTGAGTGAGATTAGCCTATGGAGTGCAAAGGGTAGTGCAATTTAGGATCGAACAATTTAGAGAATTGAAAATTTACAAATTCACCCAAAAGCTGCCATCAAATTAACTTTTTTGGGGAACAAGTCTCAAAAACGATAGTTATTTTTGGTACCTATAAAATTTACAGTAAGCAAATGTGAAATTAGAATAAAGTGGCATAAGTAACATTTGTTAAACACAAATTTTGCATGAGAATCAGTGGTATAAGTTCAAGGCGTTCGAATTAGTGAAGATAATCACGAGGCCATTGGTCGTCTAAAGAGAGTATAGGCTTTAAAGGTGTTGTGTCACAAGAGCAATGTAATGATAGAAAAAGAAGTCGTGGAATCTTTGTTTTAGCGAATTTCTATCCGATCGAATACAAAGGGAATAGACAGGTTTTATTGCGGATAATAAGCAAGAAATCCTCGGGGATTTTGGATTTTAAGGACTGAATCCAGTAGTGATTGAAAGCTTAACGCAACACACCTCCAGTCCATAAGTTCTCAAAAGCATACCTCACATGCTTGGTGCGGATCAGGGCTCTACCATTAGTATAAACTGTGCTTTCTAATTGATTAATTCCTAATAATAAAATATTATAGCTAAATTAGAATAATTATTTAGTATATTTAATTGATAAAACAGTAAATAATAACTATTCCTATTTCAAATGAATATGAAAATTAAAAATCAGTTACACAGAATCAATCACAATCACCTTGTGAACAGAATTACTACTAGAACAAATTTAATTATACATAAATGTTTGTAATTACTATCGCCCTAATTAGAGGAACGTTGAAGTTTTAGTTGACGTTATTAAAATAAACAAATTAAAGTTAAACTAGCTTTTGCTACAAAGTCATAATAGCTGGCAGTTTTATTACTGATTCAAGATGAGATGCTTGTGAAAATAGTTGAACAAAACTATTATTGAAGATATTAATAGTTGTTAGAACTAATTCATTGAAACCAAACAATAATTAAAACCAGCTAGACTGGATAAGATAATTGTTTCAAAACCTGGAATTACTAAGCTATATATAATCGATTAAATGTCGGCCACGTTTAAATACTTGCTACAATGTTGACTAACATTCAAAGAGGGTTTATTCGTAATTATTAGGAAAGTTATGTCGCGTTTTAGGTGATTTTGTAATTCTCTGGTGTTTTAATTAACACTTATAAAAACAGATTTGGTGATTCAATAATTAATTATAATGAGAGAAATTTGGTAATATCGCAAGAGCGAATTAAAAACGACAGTTTAATTATGTAAATAGATTTTTTGGGGAAGGGGATCTAAAAAAAACCTGTCAAATGTAAAAAAGATCTCTCTGTACCCATTTTCCTTACAAATATGGAAATTTTGTAGACTAAATCTTGAATTTTCTTTATGAAATTAAAATATCAACATCATTCAACATTTGAGGTTTTTAAATACATTACCCGCCACAAGGCAGTGTTCTTTCGTTACATACAATACAGTCCATTAGCAGACCAGTGAGTTGTAACAAGCTCCTAGGCAGACATAATCCTACGATATCCTCGTGGAAATTCGTACCCAAGTCAACCATGTTTAGACGAACACAAAAAGATTTCACTTTTATTTATAACCTAATTTTTTTAATCTACTTTATTTGATGTATAATACCATTTGAAAATTAATGGTAAAGTTTAGATTCAGAGGCAGCTAAGAACTAAGTCAATGCTGTAATAATCATAAATGTTTGGTTGTTTAGATTTGTTTTAGGAGAAGTCTGACCCATCATTTGTTTATTATTTATTATTTATTTAGTTATTACAACATCAACTTACTTATATTTAGAATTTCATTTTGAAGTACAAAACTATTTCTTCATTTCGAAAACTTTTCACTGTGTATTGAGATAGATTCGTTATTGTAATACATACGAGAATGAAAGAAAAAAAACAATTCTTGTCGCCAGTAAAATGAAAAGTGCTACAAACTTATCTTTACATTCATTGAAACGATGACAACCAACCTAAACATCGCTTACTGAGGGAATACAGGGTGAATGGGATCTTTGTTGGCAAGAAATGGCATGGAATTTACATTTGTATAAAGCATACAAATGGACGAAGATGTAAGAAAACTTTGCCAGTGACGGTTTCTGCTTTTATATTGCATTTAAAATTAGATAATGGCCACGGAAGAAGGGTTTTAATGGCTTAAAATTCTCTTTATAAATTATAACTTGAATTGTAAACAAATAACAATCGTATTTATGTATAAAACAGCTGCGATTCTACTTTAAAAAACTGGTTAATGGAATAAGTTCTTATAATTTGTTTAAGTAAAAATATTGCATATTTTATAGCCACGACTTACGTCCATCTACTCAGTGGCGGACAGCTGACATTCTTTTCTTAAATTTCTCATATTATCACATTAAATATAACCGAGAGTGAGAGATAAGAAATCGAACCCATTGCCGCAATATATCTAAGCCAATCGTGGCGCCAATTATTATTTGTTCTAGAGTCAAACATTTTCATCCCCACATCTTCACCAAAACTCGGAATTAAACAAAACAAAAATCCTAATCAAACTAGTCCTAATCTTAAATCCTAATTTTCCAGGCAGGCTTTAAATCCTATTAAATTAGTTGACGTGGACGGAGGCGACTAGCAAACATACTTTATTTAATTTCTCATATAAACCATTGGGAATATAGGCTAGTACCGCAATACATCTTAGTTTTGCGGGTTTAGTCTATTAACCGCTCGGCTATCTTGACGCCAATCAGAACTGGAAAATATTGCTTATAATATGATACGTTATTCAAGTAGAAGCTTAACAGTACTATGATATTGAAGTAGAAGCTTAACAATACTTTTTGGCAGTTTGAAATCGAATGGCTTTTCATTTTTTGTTTGTCACTGAAAGTTTAAAACATTATTGAAACATTAAAAAAATAGTAACACAGTTGACTCCTTGTCAGTCGAAAACCGAAAGCTTTACTTTAACAAATTATAAGAGCTGTAAATCCTTACTTTGAATCCGTTTTCTAAGTAGGTTTGTAGACGTTGTAAGTATGATATGATTCAAGTTATAATTTATAAAGAAATTTTCGTCCCATTACAATCCTTCTTCCGCCATTATCTAATTTTAAATGTAAATATAAAAGCAGAAATCGTCTCTGGCAAAGTTTTCTTACATTCCCGTCTATGCCAAATCATTTGGACTTTATACAAATGTAAATTTGTTGAATTTTCTTGCCATCACAAATCCTGTCCTCCAGTTACGTCCTCAGTTTGCGAAAGAACCGAAGACCCGTAAAATTATTTTCATCCAAAATCTATTGACAGGATACTGCATCATATTTTATTTTTTAGCTTCTTCGCATTTCCTCGGTTGTGAAAATCTCCATCGTTTTCCTTTTAATTTTTTCTACTAACTGCAAACATGTATATATAATTGGCCAATGTATGAATTTTTAAAAAACTGGCTCGCTATTACCGATTTAATTAGCATTGATCCAACCATATTTTCAAGAATATCTGGTATTACATTCGAAACTTTTTTTAAGAGAAATCTTTTTAATGTAGTTCTGAAAGAGGCTCTACGACTCTACGGCTCCAATCTGGTTGCACAGTCAAAAACAGTCTCTCAACATCTTTAGATCATTAAACTTTTTCATTAAGACAACTTTAATGTTGTTTAACATTGCTGCTTCTAAAGTAATTCTTCTTTAAAACATTTGAATATAAAACAGCTTAACTATGAATATAAATTTCAGATATTAACAGTAAACGTTAATTAATAAATTTCGAGAGAGCTTTATATTACTTATTCCCTAATAATTCCCTGTTCTTAACTCTATCTTCTGCTGTTATACCTGTTATATTTCTCCTGTTATAATATGTTATATTACAAAAGATTGCTTCCCCCACATCGGATACGTTTTACGGTTAGTTGTTGTTGAGTTACAGAGCGAATTTACGACCGCAATGAATTCTACCGCAACGTTTGTGGCTCAAAATGGTAGCAAGCACTAAACCACCTGTTTTTATGATAGATACATAGAAGAGATGCGAAGAGGAAATCCAATGTAATCTATTTTCAGTACTCGAACGAGTTGTTTTGGAAACAAAAGCTGAACTCCTTTCACAAATTACCTGTTTTTAAGAAAAATTCATTAATAAAGAGATTCTTAATCGTAAAATTATAAACAATTGACTCAAAAACCTAACTAATCTTTGAGATCTGGTTCATATTGATCAATTTAAAGATGGTTTTATCTTCTGGAGCATTCTAAAGTAACTGTATTATAAGAATAATGTATTTCTTGGCTAATGCTTTGATTTACGGCCTTGAAACAACGATAAGTCAGAACAGGATCTTCAGGATAAGTCAGGTCTTGGAATTAGGGTAATTAACATGTTTTAGAAATTGTGACTGGAAGAGATCGGCAAAAATTTATTCACGCTGCATTTATTTTTAATATTTTGGAATCAATGTAGACTACACTTAGTTTTAGACAGCAAGGCCCATTCCTGGATCCGACAACAGTAAGAAGCATCTGTTGGTTTTACGAACAGAAAAAGAAATCAACACTGGAACGTGTCCAGTTCTGGTCGAAGTTGAGAGAACAATAACAAACAACAGACTCCTTGCAATCTTTGCCATTCACTCAAACGTACCAAAAGAGGCTGTTGGGGGAGAACACTTTCCGAAGAGTAGCTGCTTCTCTTGACACATGGGGATAACGGATATCCGTCCCAGTCGTCATTCTGTGCACGTTAATTTCATTTTTAACATTAGCACGATTAGCTAAAGTTGTGGGTGAAACAGATAGCATACAGCTGAGAAGTTTTTCCCAAACTCACGCGTTATTAAAACTGTCTTCCCATAAAATTAGATTTTCAAGATTTTCTTCTTTTTCCAGTTTTACTGACATTCATTCTCTCTCTCTCTCTCTCCTCTTCAAATTTTCTACTCTTGCTTAATGTGTTTACTGAAGGATTGAAAACTTTTTCAATTCTTGGTTTACATTGGACTTGATGGCGTTCATATGGACAAGTGGGAAAGCAAAAAAAATGAAAAGACATATTGGAACAAAAACAACTTTGGAGAAAAACTGAGATAAACAAAAGATTGTTGATGAAATGAGAGCAAAGGATGGCCTTAGAAAAAAAAAACAGAGAACAAAGAACACAATGAAAAGAGAGGCCTATTACTTTCACTCTCACGTGTGCGTCAGTATGTGATATGTATGCTTTTAGTAAAAGGTGCGCGTAGGAAAGTTAATGCAGGTGCCAGCAAGTAAACTGGATTAGATTTATGTATTTACCAGAGCCGTACCAAGGTTGGCGTCATTACTGTACGAGAGGGGCAAGGGGGAACTTGTTTCCGCTTTAAAGTAGGTCGAAACGAATAACTTTATCAACCATAAGCCTAGGTGCTTAACTAAATCTTGTCTTTACCAACTTCTACGTATAATGCACACAATACAATCATTCCCTAAGATCTCATTATTTTTAAGTTTCCTTTCGAACATTAAAAAAATAGAAGGAACAATGCCTTTATGTCCAGCTACAAAAATTAGGTTTCATGATTCAAAAACCTTTGAAGTAAAACTAGTGAAGATTTTCCAAAGTTTCCCTTTTTTTCTGAAACTCTACATCCATAACTGGCCGAACTAACCTGTATAATCTTACCCTGGCATAGAAATAGAATGTTAACGGTAGAAAATTAGTAGTTTTTATTAAAACTAGTGAAAATTTTTCAAGTTTTCTCTTTTTTCTGAACCTCTACATCTAATAGAAGGCAATAATCTTTCTTCCTATTTGATTAGTAAATCAGCCATCACAAACTATGAACAACACTGTACAATATATCCTAGTTTAAATGGCTTTACCTCAAACTGCTCTGCTACTGTGACACCTATTGTTTCAGTATACATTAAGTTCGCAGTGCTGGATAACGTCCTTTGCTTTATTTGTCGTAGCAAGCATGTTTCTTGTTTATTCCTGACCGGTTTCGAACTTTTATTCTACAGCAGAGGTAGCTTAAGCAGTTAGGTGTAGAGATTTCGATTTCATTTATATTTCCATCTGACACTACAGTCAGCTAGCCTAGTATGCACCTTTCTTGATCTCGTTTAATTTTTTTACATTACAATAAAATGCTCTAGCAGGCCACAATACGTCATTTAGATTGTAATAGATTTAGTTTATAACCACTCTATTTTTAATCTGCATTCTGCTTCGTTCATAGTGAAATGTACAATTGGAGATTATGAAGAAAACGTTTTTTCACCTTTTACACAAACACCGTAATTTACAATAATAACAAATAATTTAAACTCCGAACTGCATTGATTTCGATAGCGTGCAGCAAGGCACTATGAGTTCTTCTGCTGAAGACTATAATCTTCTCTCTTCAGTGATCCTTATTTAAAACTAATTTTAGGCTTTTTTTTTAAAGCAAGCTTTTATTTTGTAGAGGGCCCTCCCTATCGTGACTAGTTCTTGCATTATTAGTGGAGGGATACGCTGCGGATACTCTATCCTGCTGCAAGGGTGAAGTCGAAAACTCCCTTCCTGCCAATTAGGTTCTTTTCTTTCAGAACATATGAGTTCTAGTTTTCAGCCAAGGCTTTCACAGCGCTACTCTGTGTGGAAGCTGCCGCCTGTAATAATAATGTTCATAATAGTATAATATTCTCATTGTTAACATACAATTAACTTTTTCCTAAACTGACATGGTTTAACTAACTTGAAGTTAAAATACTTTTAATAAAGAATTGTCCGTCGGTGTTTCGGTTTTTTAAATGGTCTTTTTATACAATGGAAAGCACCTAAAGGAAAAGAAAGAAAATTAAAGTGAAGAAATCCTTTCTAAATTACACAATAATACATAATATACTGTCAACAAAATAATCATTAAAAGAAAAATAAAACAGTTGTAATAAAATTGAGATTATTATTAATTTGAGGTAGCTAAGATTATTCGCAATATCAAATAAATAAAGTATCTCCGGCCAAAATTCTTTTATTTATTTTGCCTATTTTTGGCATTGGCTTTCGCCATACAGCCAGCATCGTCTATGTATACAGCCAGCATCGTCTATGTATACAGCCAGCATCGTCTATGTATACAGCCAGCATCGTCTATGTATACAGCCAGCATCGTCTATGTATACAGCCAGCATCGTCTATGTATACAGCCAGCGTCGTCTATGTATACAGCCAGCGTCGTCTATGTATACAGCCAGCATCGTCTATGTATACAGCCAGCGTCGTCTATGTATACAGCCAGCATCGTCTATGTATACAGCCAGCATCGTCTATGTATACAGCCAGCATCGTCTATGTATACAGCCAGCATCGTCTATGTATACAGCCAGCATCGTCTATGTATACAGCCAGCATCGTCTATGTATACAGCCAGCATCGTCTATGTATACAGCCAGCATCGTCTAGGTGCTTATCACTAGAATATCACTCACTCTCCATTCTTACTTATAAATACATTCATCCCTCTACTATATACAACTATTTACATAAACCTTACAATGGACAGATCAGTACTCTATATTCCTGCCATCCTTATAGCTTAACCGAAATTAAAATCACCGTAATCCTTCTCTAATCATTTTCTTCCATTCATTCTAATCGGCTATAACTTTTAAATACGTTCATATTTCATTGCTAGTTCTGCTATAGATTTAAGCACATTCTTATTCTTTCTTTATTATAGTCAAACATTAACATGATTGGACAGGTGAAGGTAGATTCAAAAATTAAATTCTGTCACCAGTATTTTTCTATTGCAACAGCTCAGAATATTTCACCAATTTTAGCCAGTCTTCCCAATAAATAGACTTTTACAATTCACTTGAACCAAACTATTTGGTCCTTTTGATACAAATTTAGGTCAGTGTTTTCATATGAAATAAGTTCTCCTATTATTCATTGGCTAAAACTTTACATTTTTTGTTAATTATCATTTTAAATTATATTCTTAGTTGTTTTTAAAAATTGTTTAAATTAATTTTTTTGATCATTTACCTCTCCAGCGAAGTGTAACAAGAACTAACGGGCCGCCTTAAGAGAAAAATTCAGTAAATTGAATGATTAAAGAAAGAAAATTATTTATCTTAATATTGTTAGAAACTACCCATAAAATTATTAAATTATATTACATACTTGAGCTGAAAAGTAGTTTAATAAAATATGACGGCTTACAGAAACTGGTGTAAGTTAAAACATTCAGAAGTTTTTACATATTAAGCCACATGAGAGTACATATACATACCCGATTTTTTTAAAAAATATATAATATAGTAACTACATGCAACCTTACTTCATACCGTATTAAAGTACTTACTTCTAACCTTATTAAAGTGTGTATTAGAAAATGTTAAAGTTTTGAAACACATAAGAACTTTCAAGTCTTTTAGTTCTACTATATTATCAGCCTTTCTAGATTATAAAATTCCGCATTATAATGGAAAAGAGATTATAATGCGCTATATATATATATTTGCCAATGAAAAGGAAAAGTTTTGCCTGGTGGTTTAAGAATTGTTAGAGAGGAATAATACCCATTCTGAGAAAGTTTCCCAACCGCAGAAGACAAATGTTCCAATAATAGACTAATTAAGTGATGGGATTTTCAAAATAATAACTGAATTTGGAGACGGAAAGCTCATCTTTCTAATTAAGTACACGTAGGCGGTAATATGACAGAGGTTAAAAGTGGCTGTTAATTGTGGATAGATATTTATCTTCTTTTTACTATGATATTGAACGCATTTATCGTTGAGAAGGTTTTTTACATTGGATTTACAAATGCAGACGACACAGCCATAAGTACACATCCTTCATCAGCTTCATACAAGTTACAGACACACTTATATTAAAACAGAATCCTGGGCAAAGAAGTGGCGGATTAAAATGAACCCACAGAAATGCCAGCATGCCACGTTTACTCTCCGGCGGGGCTCCTATCCACCTGTCCTTTTCAAAAGCAATCCTCTTCCTTGCACAGATCTTGGTGCGCTACCTTGGGCTCTACATAGGCAAACGCCTCACTTGGAACCACTATACTAGACTTAAAAGACAAGTAATGGCGAAACTGCTTTACAGACTACTTGGACGACGTCTAAATTACCCATTGAACTCAAACGCTTAATATACAACACTATTCTCAAACCTATGTGAACTTACGGACTAGAGCTGTGGGGTTCAGCTTAACCTACAAACATTTCAGTCAAAACTACTCTGACAGATAGTTGACGCTCCTTTCTACGGTGACTAACCTCACTCTTCACAGCGACCTCAACATTCCCTTCATGGACCAACTCGCCAAGACTAAATACCAAAAATTCCATACTACTCTCTCGACCAGCTCTAATCCTCTTGTACTGTCTCTCGCTTCCTCTGACATCCCTAATACTTCTTGCCGACTGAATCGCCAGTGGCCTCGCGACTTCCTTGTAGGCTGAAGGTCTAAACGCCATTATTCTTCTATCTCTCCTCTCTCCTCCCCACATTCTCCTCTCTCCTATAGAGAGTGCTACCGCTGGGTAGTTTCTATCCTCCTGCTCTTCTCCCACACCAGTTCATCACTCTCTCCATATTTACTGATTGTATACAATGTATACAGATTGTAAATTACTAAATAAATAAATAAAAAGGAAAAGGATTAACAATTCTCATTAGAGAAGAGTGCTGAAAATTTTGGAATTCAGCGTATCCAAAAAATAAAAACGATCATTTTTTAAACATTTATTGTGAACACTAATCCCTTTGTTTTACCTTTTCCTGTTTAGAAATGATTGATTTCAAGGGTAGCTATGACGTTTCGCTTTCCTGAAGAGAATCATTTTATGATAGTAAACTTAAGTTAACTCAACTCTAACTCTTATCAAATAAAATAATTTACGTAACAAGATTTTATTGAAACTTAAAGTTGAGTTAACTTATAATTAACTTAAGTTTACTATCATAAAATGATACTCTTCAGGAAAGCGAAACGTCGTAGCTACCCTTAAAATCAATCATTTCAAAAAAAGAAAAAGGTTAAGACAAAGGGATACCCTTATTTCTCTAAATAACGTTTGTATACCCATCTCAATTGGCCGGAAAATTACATAAAACTGAAAATAAACCTGTTATATTTGCCTACAAATGCAGTTGAGTAATTTTAGGTTTTTATTTCAAAAACTAATCACCGTACCCTTACTAATACCACGACTATTTCACCTGAGTAATTCTTTTTATATTGCAGAAATTTAAAAAAACTTTCCTTAATGAAGTGAATACGACTCTAATTAAGTAATCATTAAAAAAGAAGAAGAAGGATTCAATTAATTAATAAAGGATTAAATTAATGAGAGTCCACCAAAACGTGTTGCCTATGAATAAAAAATTAATTTACGCCCAAAAATAAATTAGTCGTAATATAATGCTGCTCATACATCAGCTGAGAATTTATTTCCTCATTCATAGCAGTTGCCTCAACCCATTTTTTTTTTTTCTCTTTTTCATTATTCTAGGGCCTAAGATGAATGGTAGAATTTTTATTTTTTTAAGAATAAATACATCATAACATGCGCGCTGCATGATCGTTTATTAAATGAGCTGTAATATGTATTTTCTCATATTTTAGGGATAATTTTTTTTTTTTTAAAGGGCTTGTTTTCTAACCCTATTTCTTCCCTTTTACCCTTCATTATCTCAAATGGATCTTGTTGTATACACTATCCAATCGGTGATAGTTCCGCACAATTTATCCATTTTCTATCACTAACAATCCTTTTTTTACTCTGATGGTTTTTATTAGGCATCATCTTTCCATCACTTCAGTTTAGCATCCCTTGTAGTAATCACTTTGTGGAAGTACATTACTTGTATTTACGCCCAGAGGACGCCACAAGAAGCGATCTACTTTATCACTTGATTTCTATCTTCTTCTAGAGAAATAACTTCTTTTCACTCTGGACTTATGTCTAGAGAGAAAACCAAGTAAGTCAATCACTTTTAGGAAAGTTTTGGCTAGAAGCTTTCAGTGGATTCCTGACACTACTAAGTCTAGGAAAACGAAATAGCAGACTCTTCAGCTAAAGAAATGGCGTCTTGCCGTGAAGAGCTTGTGACTAACGTGAAGCATATCTCTGCTTTTGCACGCTGCAACAAAGTAAATTAAAAATTCAAAAACAATCAAGAGTATATCCACATAATTTATTTAAATTAATTATCTTCTATTCATAAATCATTTCTTTATTTATAAAAATAATAATAATAATAAAGATAAAAAAGTCTGTAATTCAGCAGTAACTTAAATCATTGACGTGTGCTTGACGAAAGAAATTTCATTTTGGGTTTTTTCTGCTGGTAATGGGTTTTTTTTGGGCATTGGCTTCCGCCGTACAGCCAGCCTCGTCTAGGTGCTTATCACTAGAATATCACTCTCTCCATTCTTACTTATAAATACATTCGCTTCACACATTCATCCCTCTACTCTGTACAACTGTTTACCTACAAACTTACAACTAATGGATGGATCTGTACTCTATATTCCTGCCATCCTTATAGCTTAACCGAAATTAAAATCACGTAATCCTTCTCTAATCATTTTCTTGCTTTCTATAACTTTTAAATACATTCATATTTCATTGCTAGCTCTGCTATCGACTTAAGCACATAAATGTTGGTGGAGAATATAATGTCTTCGTAGCGAAATGGTGCATCTAAAATACCTGTATATGTTGTCAAACATTCGTTTCCTTTCTACCACATAACGTGGACATATCATTATTACATGTTTGAAATCCTCCTCCTCATTGCAATCTACGCAAAGAGGAGAGGACCTTTTGTTGATCCTGTGTAGATACGATCCGCACACCGCGTGGTTCGCTCTCAGTCTGCTTATTGTCGTAACAACCCAGGTAATGGCTTTTGCCATAAATAATTCATTTTTGTATTCATTTATGTTGTTATCATGTACTTGATAAAATTCGGTTTAATTTCTCATTACGTAAAAAATGTTTAAAAATTCTTTTGTCAGTTTTTTTTCTCTTAATGAAACAATAAAATCCAAAGTACAGTGCACATTAAGCTTTTATAAGTTCATTTTCAAAAGCTTGAGTTATTTTTTTATTTTATTTAATATTTTTGAGTATTTTGGGTGAAGACTCAACAAGTGAAATCTTTTTCTTTTCTTTTCTTTTAATCAATTCTAATTGAATATTCACTTTATTAAAAATGAGGCGCTTAATATTAGTTTAAATTGTATTAAAAATTATGAATTCATTGTTTAAAATTTGGTGAATACATTATTAATCAATGTAATAAATGCGTTCGCAATATGATGGTCGTAAAATGATTAATTTAAGAACTCATTTGTGGGCGCAATATTACACAAACCAACGGAACATTAAAGTTTAATTATTGATGAATTTGATTACATCTAACCCAATTCAACAAAATAAAGAAGAGCAATAATATTTCAGAAATCTGGTGTGAAAAATTTACACTACTTCATTATAATTGTAAGTGAAAATTTGAAGTGACCTTTAAACTTTAAATGTTCACTAAGCATTTTAGAGTACATATTTGATGGACAAAATCTGATCTCCACTTCCTCATGGCGCCACCCGCTGGAAAACTGCTCTAAGAAGCATGTGCCATAAGCTGGGTTGTCAATCTTACACATCTCCTTCACAGGTGGTTCAATCACCAATCACGAGCCAGACTAGGCCAATAGTAAAACTAGACAATTCTCTTTAGCACCTTGAATAAGCCGAGATGTCTCGGCTTTTTGTTCTTCAAGGAAACACTGGTGTATTTCTTCCCGTTTTTGCTGAGTTACTATTGTTTAATTATGAAAGTGGTTTCTAATAATTGTATTTCTTTGCAGTTAACCAGAAACTATCCTTCAAGTTTTTGAATTCTTTAGTAATATATTCTTTTATATTGACATCGCTGAGCATTTTTCTGATACCATGTGTCGTTCAAAAATCTCTCAGTCAGTATTTGAAGCATTTTGAGGGTTAATTTTCGACAGAGCTTCTGCCTTTAGGTTTAGTTTTCTTCTCAAATTATTGAAGATAAAATAAACTGGGCAATAACCACCAAACCCTAGTGAATATACAAACATTAAACGGGTAATTTAAACAGTTTGGTTAAAAATTCTGCAGAGATAATTAATCAATACTTTGGATATTTCTTTTAGGTTCCCTAAAATATTTCACTTAGTCTAACTGATACATTGGGCAATTCAATAAAAGAAATTAACTAGTATTATTGTATAACACAGCTTTACTTTCAAAGCACAGTACGCCATTAAACCGGTTTATTCAACCAACCAGTTTCGCATAATAAAATGCTTCATTCAAAGTTGTAAAGAGTATATTTATTCAATAAGATGGAATACCAAATAAAGTGAATAAATACAATGAATACGGAACCAAGAATCCAAATTAGAGTGCAGCCACCATAAAACAAATACATGTTTATTCATATAGTAGGTTATTGTAGAATTCTGTTCGACCAATGTCCATAGTTAAGTTCATGCAACATACGTAGAGAGTTGCAATTAACAATGCTTGATTTCATTGTTTGACCATTCATAGAATTACAGCTTCAATTTCTCATCAAATATTAACTGAAATTTATGATTTCTAGTGGTAGAAAGAATGATGAAGTTCTTTTAAAAATGGAAATGTTAGTATTGAATTTAAGTAATGCCACTAATTGCGATTGTAGGAGTTTAAAGTTACTTTTAAGTTGAATACTTATATTCAAGCTCGGCCGATAGTTACTACTGCTGCCACAGTAATAATTATACGCCAAATAAAGTTAACTTAGTCCAGGCATCGTGCTTAGTTTAGTAACATCAAGGTTTTGGGGCCTAAATGGATCTTAAGTAGCATTAAATGTATTCCCTACAAGACGTCTCTTATGGGACGAATTTATTGGCGTTAACACAAAGCATGAAAATCAATGTACTCACAAAATAAATACCATAAACCGGAGTTGCTTTGTTCGACAATAATTTTTTCCCATCTTTTGGAAAATGTAAGGTAAAATACAATGGAAAAATACCTACTTAGCTTTCAGTTCGTCTAGATTTCTACTTGTTTTGCCTCTGTTATCTAGTTTAAAGGCCAAAGCTAAAATATACATAAAGGGTCGCCTTCATTTGGAAAGTGTAAGGTAAAATACAAGGAAAAATACCTAATTAGCTTTCAGTTCGTCTAGATGTCTACTTGTTTTGGCACTGTTATCTAGTTTAAAGGCCAAAGCTAAAATATACATAAAGGGTCGCCTTCATTTGGAGAGTGTAAGGTAAAATACAAGGAAAAATACCTAATTAGCTTTCAGTTCGTCTAGATGTCTACTTGTTTTGGCACTGTTATCTAGTTTAAAGGCCAAAGCTGAAATATACATAAAGGGTAGCCTTCATTTGGATGTAAGGTAAAATACAATGGAAAAATACCGAATTGGCTTCCAGTTCGTTTAGATTTCTACTTGTTTTGTCTCTGTAATCTAGTTTAAAGGCCAAAGCTGAAATATACATAAAGGGTAGCCTTCATTTGGAAAATGTAAGGTAAAATACAACGGAAAAATACTGAATTGGCTTCCAGTTCATCTAGATTTCTACTTGTTTTGCCTCTGTAATCTAGTTTAAAGGCCAAAGCTAAAATATACATAAAGGGTCGCCTTCATTTGGAGAGTGTAAGGTAAAATACAAGGAAAAATACCTAATTAGCTTTCAGTTCGTCTAGATGTCTACTTGTTTTGGCACTGTTATCTAGTTTAAAGGCCAAAGCTGAAATATACATAAAGGGTAGCCTTCATTTGGATGTAAGGTAAAATACAATGGAAAAATACCGAATTGGCTTCCAGTTCGTTTAGATTTCTACTTGTTTTGTCTCTGTAATCTAGTTTAAAGGCCAAAGCTGAAATATACATAAAGGGTAGCCTTCATTTGGAAAATGTAAGGTAAAATACAACGGAAAAATACTGAATTGGCTTCCAGTTCATCTAGATTTCTACTTGTTTTGCCTCTGTAATCTAGTTTAAAGGCCAAAGCTGAAATATACATAAAGGGTAGCCTTCATTTGGAAAATGTAAGGTAAAATACAACGGAAAAATACCGAATTGGCTTCCAGTTCATCTAGATTTCTACTTGTTTTGCCTCTGTAATCTAGTTTAAAAACCAAAGCTGAAATATACATAAAGGGTCGCCTTCATTTGGAAAATGGAAGGTAAAATGCAATGGAAAAATACCGAATTGGCTTCCAGTTCGTCTAGATTTCTACTTGTTTTGGCACTGTTATCTAGTTTAAAAGCCAAAGCTAAAATAAACATAAAGGGTAGCATTCATTTGGAAAATGGAAGGTAAAATGCAATGGAAAAATACCGAATTGGCTTCCAGTTCGTCTAGATTTCTACTTGTTTTGGCACTGTTATCTAGTTTAAAGGCCAAAGCTAAAATATACATAAAGGGTAGCCTTTATTTGGAAAATGAATGGTAAAATGCAAGGCAAAAACAGCGAATGGTCATCTAGTTCTGGAACCACCTTGTTATGGCCCGAGTAACATAAATATGTTGGTTGTCATTGTTTTTTGAATTGGGGTTTTCGCCTTTTCCTCAGAGAATTCGTTCTGGTTTACAAGTGTTGCACATAATGGTTATGCGGCCCGCGCTCGTCATTTTGTCTAATATCCGGCCTGCTTTGCAAAAAGTTTTAGTGACCTCTGCTCTAGTCTACACTTTCGGACATTATTCATCTACCAACTCCCGTTTCACAATACTGAAAAACCTCCCTGCCAATCTGGTGTAAGAAGACCCAACCGTACCCAGTCAGTACAGAATAATAAGAAAATTCGGGCTATACTGGTTTGAGGCACCCTAAAATTCTACTCTAGATACCTGAAAAAGAATAGATAGAACTTTTCCTGTTCTATAGTAGACATTTTTGATTGTAAACTATTTTCTCCTATTTTATTTCTTTTTGTTGGAATTCCGAGACAACTGATGCAATGTTTGTTCGTCCTGATTTCTATGTCTGCCAGTTATTTTCCTAGTTGTAAATGTCAACCGTTAGGAGAAGCGTTACTGCAATTTCCTAAGGCTTTTCTGTTTTATTCTCTCTAGCATTTCTATCAAATAAATTCCACAGTTTTTGTTCGTCTCTTATAGCTTTTCCATTTATCCAGTAAGAAAGTGTAATGTAAATTAAGGATTCTGTAAGAAAACTTCTCTCATGGTAGTGTCATTTCTTTTCTCTTTTTGTGAGGTAATGAAAGAAACGTGAAATTATTTAGAATATAAAATGTAGAAATGACTGAATAATTTTTTGTTTAAACTAAAAAATGAAATCTTTTCTTAATTTAATACGAGATAATAAGAATAGACATTATTACAAAGTATTGATTGATTTTGCTATCTTGTTATTACGTACAGAAATTGCAAGTTCCAGGCAAGCTGGAATATTAGCACCGCAGGTCACGATTTATATTCAAATAATGTATTATTATCTGAACCTTCATGTAGCTTTCTATCCAAAGCCCTATCTCATATTATTCCAATATCACTCTAAATTTACACAAAAGCTATTAGTTGTCCATAAGATCCCTAAGTTTCGCGTATAGTTTACTATTGCCACCTTGTAGCATCATTCAAAATTGAACACCTAAGCTAGCCAAGTTTCACGTTGGTCTATGCTGCTAAAGTTATAGGAGGACGGGTGTGTGGTGACATTGTTCACACGTGAAGATCTTCTCTGTGTTAAAATCTGAGGTTGATCTTTTGAGAGAACTATTTTAACGAATAGACGAGTTATAGGTGGTAAAGAACAGGTGTCCTCCTTTAACTAGTAGTACCAATAGAGAAATGACATGCAAGAGAAATGACGAGCACGAAGTAGACAAGTGCCATAAAGATGAACATAATTGAAGCTGCCCAACTTGGAATGAATGATTATTAGTTAATGAGAAAGATTAGTGATCTTCAACTTCCCATATTTCCTTTAGTATTGCTATTACGATGTTCATATTTCTCTCAATTGTGGAGTTAGTTGTTATATATAAGTGAGCCAAAATACGTAGAATTCTGAACAATAGAAGTAAAGATATTACAACTCAAAGTTTAGGCAAAACAAAAGGTTACCAAACCTTTACCTTGCTATATTTCCTTTAGTATTGCAAATAAAGAGATATTAGATTTTGTAAACTGCATAATTGTTGAAAAGAATTATTCAAAAATAAGGAGTCTGGACCTTTGATCTTTGATATCTATTGTAAAAGAAGGTCAAGTGAGTTCACACCAGATTTTGGGGAACTAATTAACATAAATAAAAACAATTATATTAAGCAATAAATTCGAAACATACTGGAAAAGAATTCTATTTAATAAACCTAGTCATTGTGGTTGTAAATTATTAAGTCAAATTTGTAAACGCATTATTTAAACTTAAGTGAACATATCCTTAGTTCTTTTAAATTTAGACATTGTCCTAATTAATCTGATTAATTAAAACCGATATTGGGCTGCTAAAAAATTAATCAATTCTGAAACAGTATTTAATATTTCAGATAAAATGATTGGAGTTTATAAAATAAAGATGAAATTCATTCGAACTGCATTTTGCTCTTTGTACGCTGAAAGAACGTTAATAACAAATAATCTTTTTAATCAATTTTGTTTTAATTAATACTAATCGACATTTTTTTTTAATCTACACATATGTTTCAAAAAAAGCATTATTTTAAACATAATAAACCTATACATCCTTTTACGGAGACAGGCAACTGAAATTGTATTACATTAAAGCCCTACTAAGGGTAGCACAGATTACCAAATCGGTATAGCGTTGCTTTAGCATGTTGAGTAATTGCAGATTAGTTAGATAAGATTTAATGCAGCTTAACTGATGCTCTTACTTGCAAATCAGTAGCGGTCAGTTCAATTACTCAGCGTACAGCCTGCCTTCATCTCAGCGGGTTCATCAATATTAAATAACTCTCAAGGTGAGGTAAACATATTTACTATTATAGATTGTCTCCGTTTAAAGTAATTCCATCCTCGGCTCTGTCAAGTTATTTATTGCATAAAATTGTTTTAACAAGAAGAATATCATTAGTTATGGGTCTAATGGAAACAATATTAATAATCTACCCAAAAATATGGTAGAAAAGTTATTAAACAAATGTAACCTTGTGTACTTATTGTTATAAGAAAATGCATAATCAATTGATTGTTTAAACGGTTGGTACTTTTTAAAATATAAAATATTTGTTTTATGCATTAAACAAATTAATTTCAATGACCGTTCCTTGATAAAGTTTTAATAATAGTGCATTCAATGATTATTAATTACATATTTTATGGCAGAACTATAACCTATTTCGCTCAAACTAATTAAAATGATGTCAATTGAATGGCGGTTAAGTTTGTGGATGCAATTATCAACACAAATGTTTAAAACATTGTCCGGCAATTTTGAATGGATTAAACATTCCCTTATTTCCAAGATTATTGCACGAAGAATCTTCTTCGCAGACTTTCTTAGATAGCCAGAGTGGCTACGAGAGGTTTTGGAGCGGGATATTATATCCTTTCTGGAGGAAAACGGAGTAGAGAGTGATTATCCCAAAATGGTGGCTTTACGCCACTGTGGTTCCTGCAGAAAGCCTAGGTGATTTTCCTTCTTAGGATATCCCCAATGAAATCTCTGGAGAGGTGTGCGTGGGATTCTATTAGACTACCGGTTCCTCATTCTTCCTAGAAGTCTCTAAGGCTTTTATCGAGGGGATGAAGTCGTTACAACAGCTAGAGATAGTTGAGGGAATAGCACGGTTAGCACCAAAGAGTGGTTACCGCTAACTGCCAGCCGCCATTATCTCCTCGCTGAAATTCCCTGCAGTAATTATTTGAGCTGGCTCACCTCCTGAGGGTACTACCAGAACTAATAAATCTGGTCGCAGGGCAGTATCTCCTTCCTCCTTCTTCTTTACCACTATGGTCTCTGAAAGACCTTGGCTTCCTGTAGCAGTTGTTTCTAGACATCCCAATCTAGAACCTATTTTTTCCCTCTAACTTGTAGGTTTTGGAGATCGTATTCCAAAACTTGTAAGATTGTACTTGGAGTAAGCCAGCAGATTTAAATGTTTATTACGCGGTAAATAATAACAATTATCTGGCTTAATATTTTATACTTTGTGAGTATCTCTTATTATTCTAGTGATTTAATTTTTGTTATTTTAAAGCGCTCTTAACTTCTAGTTTTCCAAAGTCCTTTGTTCAAAGAAAATCAGAAGAGCTATTTTCAGAAAATCCTCAAAAACATGAAAAGTCCACTCAGCTAAGTGGTAATTCCGGATTTCCATAACTAATAACTTAAATTTTTACCTTTTGTGTACATACAGATCTTTATCTAAAAACAAATTTTCTGATACTTGCTACCTCTAAACAAGTATTTCCTAAATTAATTTGACGCAATTTTCTTGTCATTAGTAAGTTTAACTAAAAATAGATTAGTATCAAAGACTTTAATTAGAAAAGTTGGCCAACTATCGTAAATAGATTCAATGAAACAAAAAACATTGACGATAACTTCATCATAGCAAATAGTTTAAAACTTCATTTTCCTCATTAAAATTCCGTAGAAATGCAAATTGATAGTTTCAATAGTTAGTATCAAATATCAAATTTGTAAAGTTTGATGGAGTTGAATTTAACTTTTATCGGAACTATAGACAAGTTAAATAACTTATTGGATCGAATTACTGTGGACATAAGTACAATAATTACAATATTTATAATAATTATTATTATTTTTATTTACGATATATATATTTGTATTTAATATACGCACAAATGCACACATTTGCGAGGTAACGTGCCAGTTTAGGTATCATATCGTTTACATTTACATCCTAGCCAGGGTTCGGCTCGTGCGGCTCTCAGAGATTGGATTTGGAGGGAGCATGAGAAGAGCTGGGTGATGTGTCCTGGGGTTAAATACAGCAAGACCTTGATGCCTTGGCTGTGCAAGCAAAGATCCAAACAGACCCTGTGTTTGGGTAGACATTAGATTACTGGCCTATTCACAGGACATGGTAGGTTCAGGAAGCATCTGCACAAGGTGGAGGCTTATTAGCTTGGAACCGTTGTGCAGACTGTGTCAAGAAGAGGAGGAGGACGGCCTCTCATCTGTTGTTCGATTGTGTTGCAATCGAGCGGTTGCGCTATGAAACCTTTGGAACTTTGTGGCCAAGGGAGATTGTAGCGCAAAAAGAACTAGTAGGGAAAGTCCTCAACCTTTTTAGAAGAGGAGGTTTCAACTATTTGACTCAAAAAGGACTTCGCCCAATTAGCCTCTAATGGCTGCGATGCTGTGGGGCATAGGTCCCGTCCCGTTTTCTAATCTTAATCTTACATACTAGCCAAAATATTTAATACTCTTTTCTACGTTTCCAATGATATGCTCCGTAAATATCTCTACATACCTTTGATTTCCAAACTAATCCGCCCACTAAACCTTCCACCCTAAAATATACTTCCATAGTACTAAATTCTACAGCACTAGCCTACTCTCACTTTTCACACCGTCAACCCCACTTAAAACAGCCTCGACTCCAAATAAATGAATGGTTTTCGGGAATTGGTTGGAAAACTATCTGAAAGTTGCTAAAACAAGAAGGTTATACATCTACTTCTAGCCACCCTATTTCACACTTAAATGGAGGCTAGTTATGGGGGAAAAAAGCCGCCTCTTCTTTCCAATAAATTGTAGCCGATCGATAAAAACTAGGATTATTACTTCTACAGTTTGCATCCATTAGCAGTTTGGGTCGTTCTCTCTAGTATTATTTTTTTGCTTCCTTAAATCTGAATTTTATTTCTTAGATAACCATTATCAGCTTAATAGCAAAACAGCTTTACATATCTTAATTTAAGAGATTTAATTAGGCTTTAATTAAACCGGAAAAAAAATGCTAACAGGAAATTTAATTCAGATTATCTTATGCTACATAGTCATTAAAAATGGTCATTTCTAATGAAATTTGCATCTTTAAAAATGTTAATAAGCTTAACAATTGGTAAAAAATTTTAAAATTCAAGTATACTCAATTGAATTTAAGGAGAAGGGAATTATTTTATTTACAGCAATCGGTTATTAATTTAAATTTAGTTAAAAAAAAAGCTCAACTATCAACTACTTGTGAAGTTCCCAAGTTTTGAAAGATATGCATTCTGCTGTAAGCGCCAATTTTAATAAGTTTTCCTTCTTAATCGTTAATACGTTTTTGGAAGAAGTTGGTCGATTGAAGTTTTTTACAGAGAAATGTTGTAGCAATTCTTTTGGAAATCACTTAAAACCAAAAATCCCCCAGTGAAATTGCACTTTCCTTTTGTGGATTTTGAAAGGTGTTAAATGCGGTGGGGAATACCTAATTGAACATGCAGTTTCAGTTTCTGCACATTTTTTTGTCCATATTTGAGGCACAAACCATAAGCAGTGTATCGCAGAATTGTTTGCTTTTTGCTATACCGATACTTTTCACATTCATATTGATGAATATCGGTTACCTTCGCTTAATTTCTGTTCGCAATAAATGCAAACTGAAAACATTATTAAAGCTTATTGTTTATTCAATTTTGTAAATAAATAGCCACAAAATTCTAAGTTCGATTATTAATAATAATATTATGTAATAAGTGTTAAGCATTGTAAAAACTAGTTTATGGCGATATTCAGCAAATTGTAAATTAAAGCCTTGGACACGACAAAATGTAATTTCTCTTTCAAACTGCTTGTTTTCACAGTCTAAACTTTACAACATGTACCTTCTCCCTTCTCCTGCGCTATCTGATTACATTGCATATCAATAACTTTTCCACTTGAGTTAGTCTGTCACGAATATTGCACAAAAATATATTTTCCAGCAAGTGGTATTTATAATCAATAATTAAATAATTAGAAAAACACACACGATATTCTTTTAAGCAATTTTCTCATTAAATTTTGTGAAAAGTTGGACTTTGTACTAAATAAATAATTGACTTCAACATTATACGAGGGTCGTTTGAAAAGTCCGTGCAAAAATAAAAACTACTTAATTTTTTTTGGTAAACCTTTTTTATTTTTGAACATAGTCTCCTTTTAGGCTTATACACTTCGTCCAACGCTGCTCTAGTTTGTTGATCCCTTCCGAATAATAGGATTTGTCCAAATCTGAAAAATAGCCATTCGTTTCTGCAATCACCTCCTCGTTTGAATAAAATCTTTTTCCCGCCAGCCATTTCTTCATATTGGGGAACAAATAGTAGTCCGAGGGAGCCAAGTCTGGAGAATAGAGGGGATGTGAAACGAGTTGGAACCCTATTTCCATTAATTTTGCGACCACAACTGCTGAGGTGTGAGCTGATGCGTTGTCGTGATGGAAAAGGACTTTTTTGTGGGCCAATCGTGGGCGTTTTTCTTACTGCTCAGTTTTCATACGGTCCAATAACGATGAATAATATGCACCTGTAATAGTTTTACCCTTTTCCAGATAGTCGATGAGGATTATTCCTTGCGAATCCCGAAAGACAGTCGCCATAATCTTTCCGGCCGAAGGAACGGTCTTCGCCTTTTTTGGCGCAGATTCCCCCTTGGTAACCCATTGTTTAGATTGTTCTTTGGTCTCAGGAGTGTAGTGATGTATCCATGTTTCATCCACAGTGACGAAACGACGCTTAAAGTCCTGCGGATTCTTCTGGAACAGCTGCAAACCGTCCTTGCAACACTTCACACGATTTCGTTTTTGGTCAAGCGTGAGCAATCGCGGCACCCATCTTGCGGATAGCTTTGTCATGTCCAAATGTTGATGCAAAATATTATGTACCCGTTCATTCGAGATGCCCACAGCACTAGCAATCTCACGCACCTTCACTCTTCTGTCATCCATCACCATATCATGGATTTTATCAATGATTTCTGGAGTAGTAACCTCAACAGGGCGTCCAGAACGTTCAGCGTCACTTGTGCCCATATGGCCACTACGAAAATTTTGAAACCACTTATAAACTGTTCTAATCGAAGGTGCAGAGTCACCATAATGTTTATCAAGTTTCACTTTAGTCTCCTGAGGCGTTTTGCCTTTCATAAAGTAGTGTTTAATCAACACACGAAATTCTTTTTCGTCCCTTTTATGAAAATCACTCGACTTCCTCAATTCAAACGAATGCCAAACACAAAGAAATAGACCGATCTGGCTGAAACTTGGTGTGTGTTCTTCCAAGAGATGCTACTAACTAAACATAACCTCGATACGCGCCAGTGGTGCTATCTCTCTGACTTTGCACAAACTTTTCAAACGACCCTCGTATAAGTTTTGTTGGACAGTAATGTCTTTAAACGAAAGAAGAGTGACCTGTATGAAGCTCCTAGCAAAAACAAAAAAATCTAAGGGCTAGCAGTTTGATAATATGCTAACCAATATACTAAGCCTTTCTCTGGCCTAAAAGTCCCTTTAAGGATGCCCTTCAGCATGCGCTTCAGATCATCTTTGGGTCCTAAATAGTTATCGACTCTCTAGGGATTTTATATCAACATATCTACAGATATCATGGCGTGTTTCTGAGAAGTAAAAACAGAAATTTTCCTAAAATTGCTATGAAAATTAACTGTAAAAACTAAAAGAACTTTCCTAAACTATGAATAAATTGACAAATTATATGTTTTGTAGAACGAAAGTTATTTTTTAAGAGAGAAGCGGCAAAAAAAAAGTGGCAGTAATAGGGAAATAAATAAATAAAAGAAAAATACAAAGAAAGATAATACTATTGTCCAAGGAAACTGACAACAATTCTGTCCCCTGAAATAAGAGCAAGGCTTCAGAAGATAAAAGATAAAAGAAACTGAGGACAATCTTCTTGACTGAGAAGTATACCGTTGTCTCATTTTACCAACGACCGGTCACATAATGGTACTTTTTGCAGCTTCTTATAGTACTGTGACAGTCTGACAGTTTAGATAAATTAATAACTTCTTAGTTTTCAAAGAAATTATGCACTTATTAAATTTTAGAGATTTTAACGTTACGCTTTTCTGCGTAGTGTTTTTTTCGATTAATCTTTTGTACAACTCTTCTGTCCGATAGTTCCAAGGTTTTCGTTATGTTTAGAATTCTAATAACGCATTTCTATTTGTTCTTTTCGACTTTGAAAATGTTTTCTCATTCTAATGTTCAATGAATATTAAAAAAGGTTTTTAATTTGAATCGATAATGGCACACAGCCTATTGTGGTAAAAATCAGAACGGTCATCAGTTATATTTAGCATTTATCGCCGGAATCGCTAGAAGTTGTGCCATTTAGTTTGCCCAGCAGAGCCTAATGGGATGAACATGATATGTCCATGCTACCTTTTAAAAGCTCCAAGGGCTCGGTGAGAGATGTCCTTCGGTAAAACTGTTTGGCCTTCGCCACAGGACCAGAGTGAATAACCAAGATGAAATATTGTTGGAACCGTTCTCCTAAAGACAAACCATTATCCTATGGTTTCTCAACAATCTCTTTGGGCATCAACTTAGAATTGCCACATCCATAAAATTGAAGATGGTACTTAGTACGATAAATATGGAATACCTACCTAAAGACTCTTCCAACTCAGTACTCATTCTAGAGGAACAGGACCAAAAAGACATTAGAATCTCCGTTTTACTGTCAGAATGAGCCTAAGTAACTGTTCCCATCCTATTTTATACCCCATGAGGAAATCGCCACATCATTAGCAACCAATTTAGTTGCGACAAGTGATCCTGACAAAAAAATCAAGCAAACTATTCATTATTATCCAGATCCAAACTGAAGAGCAAGTAATTTTCACATAATTAAGTGCATGCATAGGGGTTGTTGAAACTATGCTTGTTGAATTCAGCTAAGGGTGCAATAATGCATAACGTGAAGATTAAAGATGTATTCAAAATAAAGAAGCAACATAAATTTTATTCATACGAGAAACAATAAATAATTTTTATTACTTGAAGGTTCAGGTTGTACAATATTAAAACAAAAATCTTCGAGAATACCATTCACACGAGGCTAGACTCCCCCTCAATCTCCAGTACCCTAGAAAATGGTACTTCATCTTCCGTACTATTTCTGCGTACAGTATTAATCGCCTCCAGTTCGGCCGCCTCTAAAGCACTCTCTCAGCACAAGCCCTCTTTTACTATTTATCCCACAATGCTCCACTATTTCCTTACATATTTTAATACGAAATTTCCAACATCTCCTACTCTCCT